>NW_017265166.1:0-65565 GCF_001638985.1 Phycomyces blakesleeanus NRRL 1555(-) | reverse complement strand
ATGAGTACTGCACCTGTATTACTTGCCCCAGACATGGATAAACCATTCCGCATTGAAACAGATGCTTCAGATTTTGGTGTTGGTGCCGTATTAATGCAAGAAGACGAAAACGGAAGTTGGAAACCATTAGCGTTCGAATTGAAAAAACTCTCCCCTGCCGAAAGATCGTATCCTGCTCAAGAGCGCGAGTTACTCGGTATTCTACATGCCTTGCGTACTTGGCGCTGCATGATCGAAGGAAAACCGTTCACTGTATTCACCGATCACTTACCACTCAAGTATTTTCGCAGTCAGGTTAAGCCCACGCCTCGCCTGATAAGGTGGATTTCTGAATTCGAGCTGTACGACCCGATAATTCAATACAAACCGGGCAAAGACAATGGTGTCCCTGATGTGCTCTCTCGTCTCGATGGCCCAGAATACGATGCAACATTAATTAAATCAATGGAACCAGAATACCTGTACACCATACCAGACTCACAAACGTCCGACTGGCCAAAATTTTATGCACGAAAAAAAGATGAATGGCCAGAAGACATAAAAGAATTACTCCATCGGCAACGCAATAAGTTTGTGGTCCACGACCAAAAGGTTTTCCGTCTCGTTAAAATAGGTGACACGGTACAAGAAATTCGTTTTGCACTGTTTGCCAAGCGTGCAGACTTAGTAAATAATTTCCACAATGGTTTCGGACATGCTGGAGAAACAACAGTGTATGATTTAATGAAGAAGCGTTGGTGGTGGCCAGCCATGAGAAGTCAAATTCAAGAATGGTTATCGAAATGTCATCAATGTCAATTGGCCTCAAACGCAGAACGCAACATACACCATGCCCCTTTGGAACCATTGGATATCCCCCCTGCTTTCTCTCGTTGGCATCTCGACTTCATTAGAGAACTTCCCACTACAATCAACGGAAATCGATGGATTTTGGTTGCCGTCGACTACGCTACGAATTGGCCAATTGCACGTGCTGTTCCTGCTGCTACGGGCGAAGCCATCGCCAACTTTTTGTACGAAGAAATAGTCATGCGTTTTGGTTGCCCAGACGAAATTCTGACAGATCGTGGTGCAAACTTTATGTCACATATTTTGAGCTTTTACATTAAGAAAATTAAGCTCCATCATAAATTAACCTCAGCATTTCACCCACGTACTAATGGAAAATGTGAAAGGTTAAATAGTGTTCTTAAACAGATGTTATGTAAATATGTACATGGTGCCATTCACCGGTGGGACGAATATCTGGAAACAGCACTTTGGGCTTGCCGAATCAGAAAGCATCGTACAACTGGGTTCAGTCCATTTTTCTTGACTTATGGCCGCGAACCTCATATTCCTGGCGATCCCCTACGTCCATTTATGGATACATCTATCCCTGACGACCCGACCCTCGTATCCGATGGCGCTATCCCTTTTCTTCGTAATCTCCAACAGGCTCGCAAAAATGCTGACGCTCGAGTAACCGCCAACAGCCAACAAGACAAGGAACGATGGGATTCGATCATGAAACCTCATCAGTTCGCAATCGGTGAACATTTGTTGTTGCGGCATGAAAACAAATTTGGACTAGAATATAACTGGATGGGCCCATATATTGTAGTAGATAAAAATTTCGATAAGAATATATACAAGCTCACAACAATGGAAGGTGTCCCTTATACTTCTTGGGTTCATGCTGACCGCCTCAAAATAGCCAAATCCGACGATTTCGACCGCACCTGGTATCACCCGACCGCTGCTCGTAACAATATGCGACGTGATCTGGCCATAGATTCCTCTTCCACCTTGCCGTTCTCGATGATAGAGTCTACCAGAGTTGACCGAGGACGATCAACAGTTTCGAGAGGGGGTGATGTCGGACATTATTTTGATGAATCCGAGAAATCGGGATAATTGACTGCAGCAGTTCTGTATGTCAAAGATACCTCATAGATAACGAACCGCAGTAATGTCTTGTAAAGATTAACCACAGTAACATCTTCTGAGCATCAACCGCAGTAAAAGGACTTCTCTTGTAATTAAATAGAGTATAATAGTTTACTGCGGATAATGCGCAGTATTAGTTTAGAAAACTATATAAGACAATTCAATTCCTATCAATAAAAAGGACCTTTTTATCCTCTCTTCGATTTTACATATACTCTCCGATCCCCAGTGGGTTTGACCTTTTGACTTTGCTATAGTAAAAGGAAGACCATCCCAGATCAGGAACGACACTATCTCAGATCAGGAACGACATAATGTCTGACAAATTTGTAGATAAAAATAAGTGTTTTTAAAACTTTTGAAGCCCAACGGGGGGGTCGAACCCCCAACCTTGAGATTAAGAGTCTCACGCTCTACCGATTGAGCTAGCCGGGCAATCATTACTGTGACAAGAAGTATTATAATAAAATAATAAACAAGCAATAAAATTTCGGTTGTCCAGTAGTGCAGTACAGTTGCAAAATTCTTTGTAATTCTAGAAAAATTATATTCTATTATTATTTTTTTGATTTTCTGACGGCGGCCAAGGCTGAATAGAATGTAATTTTTCTATTTGTAGAGCAAAACACCAATAAGTACAACAAAAAAGCATTATCCTGTTAACAATAACTTCAGGCAATCACACATTGTATATTATTTTCTCACTATATTTAACTGAGTGAATCAACTTGGAATTAATGTGGTATTTCAGGTACGAAACAATAGAAAAATAAAATATTTGAGAATAGAGACGTATAGAAATACTTTGAGACTGTATATAAGTTGTCTTTATTCATAAATAAAAAGTATCCTTTTTTATAAGAAAACACAATCTGCTCTTGTCATTACGTCTTAGTTTCTTAAGGCTTTCTTCCTTTACTATATTTGGTTATTAGAGTGTATTTACTGCTTAACTAGTGTTGGTGTTACAATTATGACATCAAGTCATAAATCGTACTTCTTTAGCTCTTAGCTATTCTTTTCTCTTTTATACTAGAGCTTTAGGACTTCCTACTAAATTAGCTCCATATCGATCTAACACAGTTTACCCGGCAGTATGATATAATTATCTTAACAATCTTTAAGATATTATCTACAGTACTAACTGTAATAATTATTGGGCTGATTACTTAATCGTTTATATATATTTTATACTGACAAGATGATAGCTACTATGCTATCCCAATATGAATATGTTCTTATATGTGATAAATCTAACATCCGAGTGTCTGGATCACCACAATTAATATTATTTTTATTATATATTCTTATAAGCATAATTATCTTCATGATTATGACTTCATAATTATTTTATTTTATTTGTACTTAATGATAGTAAAGAACAAATGATATTTAATAGATTATTAATTATATAACTTTTATTATTTTTTTTATAATTTTATTTATTTAATTATTCAACAATTCAATTGCAAAACTATAAATATTACAATACTTGTATTTAATAAACATTGATTTTTCTTCATCTTATTTTCTGACAACAAGTTCTCTTAATATTTAATGCTGTTGATATTTTACTTGTTTGATTATCTGAGTATATTGAGTCAAGTCTATCAAAATTAATTAATAGTACTGTTTTTCTCTTATTTTTCTCTTATTGATTTTATTATCTTTAATTCTATATTCTCTTTTGAGTTTGTCTTTTTCTCTCTTATGAAAAAGAGAGATTATTTTACATCTACGAACTCATTCAAACTTCAAAAACTATGATAACATCACCTATCAACATTTACTACAAATACAAACCTCACACATGTCAGCTGTGACACGGTACATTGTGGTTTTTATTGGCTGCAGTACCAGTCTCTTTTTCAATCGATTTCAATCTTTTTAATCAGTCACAAAGTCTCAAACCCCCAATTATAATTTTATATTTAATTTTAATTTTAATTTTATTTATATTAATTTTATTTCTTATTCTAAAAATTTGACTTCTCAATATTTTTATTTTTATTCTTCTCCAATTTTATAAAGACAAATTTCCCTTCCCTTTATTCTTTCCCAAAATTAGTTTTTTCCTCTTTTATTTTTCTTACTTTTCTTATGCACTAAATATAATATTTTCCTTTCAACACTACTTTACCAAAATTGTTAACTGTAGTTTTTTTATTTCTTTATAACATACTTCTTTCTGATCTTTTCCATTCTCCGTAGTTATATATTATAATTTCATTTATTTTTCTTTTATAACAAATCATGATTACAATTATTTTATCTATCTTTTTATTACAATTATCTTTTAGACATTAGTGCAACCTATTTTTGTCATAAATTTTATCCAAGAAGTAGTATAAATAACTCTTCAAAATCAATCAATAAACAATAATCGAATTTTTCTGATACAAACGTTTTTTCTAAAGATGCTGTTTACTTTTCCTAATCTCTCTTATGAATTTTTCTTCCATTTACTGTTTTTCTTTGTTAAGTCTTTATGGAAAATTGACTATTTTCTATTATTTTTCTTCCCCTCGAATTTTATAATTTTTGTTTTATTAAATTTTCTTTTTATTTTTCATTTTAAAATTACCTTAGAAATTCTCTTAGTTAATTTTCAATCTTCTAAGCTCTAAATATTTCTCTTAACTTAGTTTATTTTAAATTAACAGTATTTGTTTTCTTTTGCTAGTTCTAGATATTCCTTCCCTTCTGAAATTCCTTTTATTTTTCTCTTCTAGAAGTAGTTTCTTTTATTTAATTTATATTTTATTACAATCGTTTCCCAATTCAAATAACCCTACTTTATTACAGAATTCAATTCTTATTATTACCCATATCTTGCTTTTCTTGTACACACCATACACACAACAAAGTACCACACATGTTACTCTGTCATGTGTGTTGTGGGCAAGTCTGGCATTTGGCCATGTTATAGTGTACAGTACCAGAAGGTCAGTCTGCTTGATGGGTTTGTCTGGCGGTTTGTCATGATGTGTTGTCCCAGTTATGAGAGGCTGACGTCAATGATTTGTTGATGTGATGCTGTGACCTTGGTGGTAATAGGAGAATTTTTCCTTGCACAGAAAAAATCTTGTTTCCATTCCATGTTCCTTCTGCACATAATACTTTTTCCTTTTCCCTTGTTAACATATTCATTCATATTATACTCATTTGAAATCATGATTACACACGTTAGTAACATTTCTCTTCTACAATGTACACAATTCATCTTGCCAATATCTCCATACAACAACACCAGTACTTTTATTATTATATTTTTATTTTATTTTTATTCATATATTTTATTCTTGCTGTTTTGATTACTCATCATTCTATTTGTACTATCTTTACTTTTCTGAACTTCTACTATCAACTTTAAATCTCTTTATCTATAAAAGAAAAGAAATTTTTAATAAAATATTATTTTTTGATCCAATTCAATATCTTTTTCTTGTTTTCTTCTCTTTGTGGTTTATACCATCTTGCAATATAATATATTGATTCCTTGGTTTTAAAAATATTGTTTTTTGATTTTGATCTTCTTGTCAGTTATTACTTTTCTGTTTCATCATTCTCTTTTCATACATCTTTCCCTCTCTCTTACATTTAACAATGATTCTATCAGTTGTTCTCTTTTTTCTTATCTGTAAACTATTGCTACTTGCCATCTTTTACTGTATTCATCTTCTATTCTACTCTATTATAGATGAATATTACTTTTACAAACTTGCCATACCTCAACAACTTCCATCCCATGCTACTGTCATTTCTATGGTAAGTCTTTTATTTATTTCTATACATATAATAATATTATTTATACTGTATATTAATGTATATCCTCTACTAGAGACAATATTATCACTTTACAGATAATATCTTAGTCTGCAAAGAAATCTTTTGCCTTTGGTATGTAAATCAATTATTCTATCACACAATTCACAAATATTAATTCTTTTCTATTGTTTTATAGTCAAAGAAATCATAGTCTTGTGCTTTACTATAAATTTTTATTTCTTTATCCATTTGTACTGGGTACTTCCAATGTAAGTATTAATTAGTATATAAATGTTGCTGTCTAAAATACGCACACACACCCATCACTAATGTTTTATCTATTATCAAAGAGTGCTGCTCTTATCTCTAAAAACAATAACAAGCATCTCATTTTCTTTAGATATTTGTTTTTTGTAGAAAATCTTTTATCTCAAATATAACAAGCCGGCCGAGCAAGAAGTAGCTGAGAATATAGAATAGTTTTATTAGATTTAAAATTTAGAAACATTCTATTCTTTCTAATAAAAATAAAACTGTAAATCATTACCAATCTAATAAGAATGGGAAACCAAATAAATAAAGAACATATAACTGGTCCATAATTTTAAAGACATATTTTTTGTTATTGTTGATGATTGGAGGCTTTAAAGAACTGTCAGTATACACACCTACTGAAATTTTTTTAAACTCAATGTCCAAGCTAGATGTACTTACTTATTTCCTTGCGCGCCGAGTTTAAATTACTTGGGGGGTCTACTTTTTTATATCGCAAGGGGCTTTAAATTATAAGGATGTGTAGAAGCAGTGACAGCTTTTACTTTTGTTGTTTCTTTTGGAATCTTAATGTTTTTTTTTATATTTTTTTCTTTTTATCAAAACATATTATTATAGAACATAATTGTAATTTTTTATTATCTTTGTGTATTAAGATTTCTAAAGCGGGAAGAGTTTGCATTTCTAAGAGTGTCTATACCATTTATTGCTTCCCTAAGTAAACCACTAATCGCTTGTAATTCAGCTTCATCAATTCCTGGAACATCTATCAACTGCTCTAAGTCTTCTCTTTGATGATAAAGTGTTGTATTCTGGGCCATGATTCTTTGCAACCAAACAGAATTGTTTCTACCACTTACAACAACTGTGTTTGTTTCATTTTCAACTTTCTCATTAACAACTGCCACTTCATGCTCAGATGCAAGCGATCTTTGCAGTTGGAGGTGGTTGTTTTCCCTTTGAACTGTATACGCAAAGTCTAGACCAATAAATCTCTTTAGGAGATGTGCGTGTTTACAGGGAATTTGACGCGAAGCAAAATTGGGACAAGTGCAATTTTGTATCAAATTGTTTGATACATTAACCTGATACTATTGTGCTTCACCTGTAAATGACTTTACTGTCCACTTGCCATTAGAGTCTTCCATGCTATTGCCAATCTCATTAAGAGGATTAATGATCATGAAAGGGAGCATGTCATCTTGTATGATATTGGCAGAAAAAGAGTGTCGAGCAAGTTCATTTTCAATTGGACACATTCATCCATTTTGTATGTGGATTCGTTCCACTTCTTCATCATAAAAGAACTCCACATCATTTGTCAAAATAAAGACAAGACGGTCCAATCGTCTTATGCGAGTATGGCCAAAGTATATTATTTTCAATTGGTTGTGTCACGATTCGATGTAATTGTTTGTCAAATATCTTTGGTGGTCATTTGCAACATATGGCCTTCCCCATCTTCTCAACAATTCTTCTGTTCCAATCCATTTACATTCGAAATAAGCCAGGAATTGTTGCTGACTTTGTACACAAAGCCTAAACTCCTGGATTTTTCTCAAAAATTCATTCTCATCTGATTCAATAAGTATATTTTTGAGATCGGCCTTGAGCTCATACTTGTATTTGCCAAGTTGTTCTGATGTGTATGAAGCATCAAACTTTACTTTGCTGTCTAAATTATGCTGCCAGGCATGCAAAACATGAAACTCACAGAAATGGATGATGGTCTGTGGCAATGCTGCTGTAATTGCATTAACTTCAGCAATACTACAATCGATGGTAATATATAAGGGAGTGAAACAGCTTTTCTTGCGAAGATGTACAAGTCATTGATTAATGGGGCCAACACTATGATCGTTTGTAATCATGTATGCAACAGGAGACCCTTTTCCAGTATCAGGATGACGAGGAACAAGTGAGTATAATATTTCAATGTTGCGTGCAGAGATGTTGTGTGTTGCATTAAGACAAAACGACTGGGAAATTCTCATAAGCATCATTTGAGATGGTGATTGAAATTCAAACGCAAAATTCTGTGCATTGTTGCTGTATGCAGAAAGATTGCCAGTAAAGATACAGTAGTTCTGTGATGGTAACTTCTCATGCATCCAAATATCCAGAGACTTATTTTCATCAGGGTGAAACTTATACAGTAAATTCTTCATCTATATTTTTTATTTAACACTTTTTAAATAACTTCTCTCTTATAGTATTATTCACACACCTTTCTCATTCTGTTATAGATGTCTTCATAATTGGGCTTTCTAATGCCTACGCCCCACTCTTCAATTTGTTTCAAAACTGAAATTCTAGTATTTCTACAAGTGCTGCCCCCTTTTAACTGATCTTCAATAATTTTGATGACCTCAGAAGGTAAAGGCAATGTTCTAATTTCAGAAGCGTCGCCAGGAACATGGTTGGTATGATCGTTGGTCATACAAATTAAAACTACTTCAGGGTTGTTGATGTATTGCTTGATGAAAATAGTGGCTTCGCAATAACAAAGCTTAGTGTCTTTCTGAGCAAGACGAACATTTCTGTCTGATATATAAAATCCTGCTTGGTGACATTTTTTTATCTCTCCATACATCAATTCTCTTGCACGAAGTTTTCTACATTTATTCTACTTTGTTGAACAAAGTGATTGAATGTGATCAAGGCATTGCTCCCATTCACTTGCTTTTACTTTCACTACAACATCCAAAGAAAGCATTTTTATTCCTTCTGTAGATGAGTTGACTAAAGCATTCTGCACATTTGAAAGGTTGAATATAGTGTTGAACATTGGTGAGCTTGTATTATGATTGTATATGTAATTAAAATAAAGAGGAGAGAAGAAAAAAAAACATAGCAAAAAAATGTTTTAACAAAAGCCACCTTGCAAAATCTCTATATGGAAAAGCCACATCCTTATAATTTAAAGCCCCTTGCGACATAAAAAAGTAGACCACCCAAGTAATTTAAACTCGGCGCGCAAGAAAATAAGTAGGTACAGCTAGATTTAAAGTTGGTCTGACGAAAATTTCCTAAAGTGAAATATGAAGTATCTGCTCGAATTTACTATAAATAGAAAAAAAGATGGATACAAAAAATCTGAAAAATGGGGGGTCCAATAATTGCAATTATAGGGTTTCAAAAAATGTGTTTCAAAAAAAATGTTTCAATAAAAAATAGTACTAGAATTATACGTTCTATATACTAGTAGCTAGTCTAGTATAACAGCCTCTCTTATGCAATGGACTGGGAGATAGACATAGTAAAAGTCAAAATGAACAACTATTAAACAGAAACAAAGTATTAGTGTTATGACCTTTGAAGTAAATAATATGGTAAATTACCTTTTTATACTAGACAGACAGTGATATATGAGACTTACCTAAAGAGATGAGGGTGAAGTTATTAACAGAAGTAAAGGAAAAGACTGCTTGTTTAGTTATGTTAGGAGTAGATACGTTATAATACTATGACAGACAGCTTGGCATAGTTTAAAGTAACTTCCTAATACAATCTCATGTTGGAATCTCCATATAATCTAATAAAATATATATATTAGTATCAATATGAAGTAGGGCATAATAAATATATTACTTACTGAGGGTGTTTGGTATGATGGATGCTATTATCTTGTTAGATTTTGCTTGAAACTTATCTTTCAGTCATGAGAAAAAAAAGAAAAAGAAGAAAACAAGTAAACAAAAAAAAATTAGCTCACATTATATCACATTATTTTTTTAGCAGTAATTTTTTGCATGATTAAAGATATGGCACCTCGAATTAGTTTACATTTTTCTACATCTTTTGTTCCAAAGATTTTTAAACATGGAAAATCACTTCACAACAAAGAGGAACACATTTCTCACACCAATGACTACAGACAACCAAACATTTGTGCGCACCATCTGCAAAACCGAAAGAGTGTTAGGGTTCTTGCAAGGCCTCAGAAGACATTATACAAAAAAACATCCAAACATAATGGGGGAGTATGAGAAACTTCTGAAAAGAAGGTAAGTTAATCCTAAAAGTAGGATGAAAAATACTATGTAATGTAAAGCTGAAATTGAGCATATCTTAACATTAGATGTGGTGATCCAGACACTTGGTTGTTGGATTTATTACATCTAAGAACATATTCCTATTATTATCGTAAAACAGCTATCATTACAAAAACAAATGAATAATTTATTTATTTTACTTATGGTAAATCAATAAGACCAATAATTAATTACAGTAAGTACTGTAATTATGACAGCTCAGTAAGCACTGAGTTAATATGAGGACACTGCAATTAGATTAAATTATAAACATAGCAGTACCAGCTCTCTAATATCTAAATGAACTCAGACTTAAGAAATTAAGATGTGACTGACAAAGCAAATCGTGTTTTGATATAAAAAGGACAACTTTGTATTCTTTAATAAAGACAACCTATATACAGTCTCAAAGTATTCTTATATACGTCTCAATCTTTTTACTGTTGATTTTATTCTATAAAACTTCACATTAGACCTGCTATGTTTGATGACCCTTCTTCTTCTGCAAGCAATGCCACTACCAATCTGAACAGTAATAATGGACCTGCTCCAATGGAATTTGTTATTGAAAACTCTCAGGACATATACGGCCATGAAATCTCTGACAAAGACGAATATAGTAATGATCACATTCTATTGTAAGTAAAAATTAGTAATGCAATATTGAAATAGATAATAACCTGTTTTTTTTGCTGAACAGTGATTTATTAGATGACTATGATGAGACCACTGCACTACAAAAATTATATGATTTTATTGAGTAGAAAGTATGCAAATATTGAGTTTAAAGCCGCGATTTCTGTGTAATTTTAGGAATGTTACCCGTGAAATATCTAGTATACTTATACCAGATAGATAGAAGTTTAAAATCATGAAGTAAGTATTGTTTTACTGAGTAACAATAACACTTCTTAGTCCATTAATTGTATTTGAATAGAAATAAGGAGTGTATACTCTGTGCTCTTGATACATGTAGTCATTATATTCCATTTTAGATCTTTATTTAATCTAAAAAAAACCAGATATGGATACTGTTTTCGCATCTATACTTTCCCTATATTTTTTTGTATATTTTTTCTCTAGTTATATAATACAAATTTGTGGGAAAATGTATTTTATCATATAAAATCTATAGGAAAGCATTCATTTTAAGCCATTAAAAATACTTCTTTAGTGGGTACACTTTCCTCTTCTTTCATTGTATATTTATTTTTTGTTTTATGATACGAATTTGCGGACAATTATATTTTTATTATATAAAATTTGTGGGAGATCATTCATTTTTGAATCAGACATAAATATTTCTTTAGCAGGAACATTTTTCTCTTTTTTCATTGTATATTAATTTATGGTTTTATAGCACAAATTTGTAGAAAAGTATATTTCTTAGCATTTCACATTTGAGAAATCATACATTTTAAGGAAGCGGTTTTGTATTATTTTGAGTAAATTTTTTTTTGTTTTGTTTATTTTGATATTTGAAAAAGAATATTTTCTTGACGAGTATTCTAGTTTTTTTAGTACATTCATTTTGTAAAACTATTGATTATAACAATACTTTCTACCATATACTATTGAACTGTTATTGTTTAAAGCACTTACACTAATATCTACTTGAAGAGATAGTCAACTATATAACACAAGAAAAGAAAGATATATATATTAAATGATATTATTGAAAATAAAATATAAGAAAATTGATACTTATGGGCTTGATACAATTGTCATAAACTAATAATTGACAGCTAGTAAATACTACGAGATTAAAGCTCTTGGTGTGCTAATTGCTACCAAAAGATATCACATTTAGTATTGTTTATAATGAGTGTATATATGATTTGCTTGTTAAAAAAAACTTACCAGATGTTATTGTTCTAAGAAAATAATACTCGGACCTAATTGAATAATGTTTACAAAGAAAAGATGGATATAAAAGCAAAGTTAGAATACATGTATTTTGTAAAGACATACCACAATATGAGATGTGAATATTATTGTGGGTGGCATCAAAAGGATATAATGGTATCTATATTGTTGGCATTATTAGTAAATAATAAATACTTAAGTAAACATGTATTTATTGGCATGTCTCTAGTTAGATACTTTACCAAAAAAAGAAATATATAACTTGTCCAACTGTTGGAAGACAAAAAGTGGTGAGTAAAGAAGTAAAACATCAAAGTAAAACAAAGAAGCAAAAAAAAAGGAAAATGTTTTACCATATATTTGTGTCAAAAAGTGCAAAAGAGAAAAGAAAGAAAGAAAATAACTTGACTTCAAATATATAGATTCCAAAGAAAAGCGGCAGATAAACAATGTTTCAAAAAAAAGGTGATTAATTTACCCAAAGATATATACTTCTCCGAATTGAAACATATGTAGTTTAAATAATTACTATAGTTGAAAATTTGTAATAAATAGGGATTCAACTTTACTTAATTAACCTCTCTCAATCACCTTCTTTATTTGTATGTATAAATTCAACAGAAACTGTGTCAAGCTTATTTCATTAGCTAACATATATTAATATTTGATTCTATATAGAAAATGAACAACTTCACCTCTAACAGTCCCTCTGAGAATAACTTTGTGCATGCGGCTATTGCACGTAACATCATGCCCAACAACAATACTGGTCTGACATTGGTTATGTATACACCTACCATGAGACCGGCAGGTAGCCATGTTGATGATAATGTGGCCGATCCAGTTCTGGCAATGCTGGCCAGTCTTAATGCTCAGATGAAGAGTCTTACAGACCAAATTGCAAGCATGGCCACCAGTATCACCAAGTCCAATGATATCACAACTCGTCTTCAGGAAACAGTAGCAAATATTGTTTCTGGTCAAACTGTTGTCCAGAATACTGCTTCCAGATACAATGTTACATCAGACATTGAAGCGGTCACTGGTCTTTCATCATTGATGGAAGATGATTATGTGCCTGGAAAGAGATATCCAGCAATCTCAATAAGATTTGATTTGAGAATAATGGTCAAGACATCTAACACTTTTCTCATAGAAATTGATCAATGGGTATCTGAAAAAGTGGAACTTCAGCAGTAGTGACTGAAGAAAAGTAGCTGCAAATGCCACAAAGCCAGAATGGGTCCTTATAAGCTACTTTACAGATGGCTATAACCATGGTCTTGCACTAGCTCTAACTGCATATTTGCAGATCCAACCCCAATCTGCTGGCATACTTACAAGTGAACTTGCATGTATGGTAAAAAACCATTTTTGCAACCAGGTCCATGAGTCCCGCAGAACGCCTTCATCTGCAAACAGAAAAAGAACTGCATCAAGAAGACATTAGCGTGGTTTGTTAGTAAGTGTCTAATTAGATATGTATATATATATTATTTAATACTCACTGTTATTTTTTAAATGTATGTACAGCTTCTTTGCCAGCATTCTGTAGCTTACCTTGAAAACAAAGAAGCTATTAATACGGTTATGAAAAGAGACAATTATGCTCATGTCCTTCAAAGGCAGCAATGTCTGATGGTAAGACAGACGATGAGACAACTAGATCAGTGGGCAGTAAACGCCTGAAGGCTCATTACTCTAGCTGGAGAAGTGATGAGGTAATATACTTAGAGATCAATTGATATATGAAAAATAATTAATGTGAAAAAAAAATAGTTTCAAACACTCTTGGAAAGTCTTGACGATTATGCTGTAGCAAAAGAACAGCAAAGATCACTGAAACTTATTCCTTGTACCAGGGTTATGCGTGACGCGGATGTTCCCAATGATTTAGGGCAATGATATGGACATGCAAGAAAAATTAGGGTCGGATATACAAAAAAGACCAAAAGGGAGAATTAAACGTGACGTCACTTGTAATTGGCCTTTGGGAGTGTTACTGACAAATTAAGCACTGATAAGACATGCAAAAGCAACCAAATTGAAGAATTAAACGTGACGTCACCTATAATTGACATTTGGGAGTGTTACCAACAAATTGAGCACTGATAAGACATGCAAAAGCAAGCAAATTGAAGAATTAGATGTGACGTCACATATAATTAGTTTTGCATGTTACACGCATTTTTTTTTGGGGGGATCAGATAAATTACCCTCCAGATTGCCAATTAAATCACTGCCCTTTTTTACTACAACATCAGCGCATAATTATTTTTTGACATTTAACATGAGCAACATTAACAACATCAACAACACCAACGACTTTGTCATTGTTAGCGTGACGTCGAAGAAGTACAATGCTGCCTTGACTGAGTTCAACTCAATTTTTCTTGTTGGAAGAGAATTCTCTTCAGTCGTAGCTGTTCAAGAAGCTGCCAAAGCATATGGTGTCAAGCATAACATTGCTCTTACTACTGAATATGCATCAAGCTCTCGCATCAAATTGATTTGCAAGCACTCTGGCGAATATAGAGATATCAGAAAAGCCGAGAAGGTTGCTTCCAAAACATCAGTTATGGGTGAAACTCTTCCTGGATGGGAGAGAAAGCGCGAAAAAGACATGCAGAAGCATGGCTGCTCTTGCTTCATGTATGCCAACACCAAGAAGGGCGGAAAGCTCACTGTGCGCTCCCGTGAGACAGAGCATAATCACCCCATCAAAGAAGACCACAGAGCATATGCTATGCACCGCAAGCTCTCGCCTGAGGCAATGGCGCTTGTGGTTAAGCATCTGGAGAACAATGACAATGTATCCACCATCTTCAACAGTTTGAAGATAAATGGATATACAAACATTGTTCGCCATGACATTGCTAATATAAAGCAACATTTCGGAAAATCGGAAAAAGAAAAGGAGATGTTTGACTTTATCACCACTCTGCAAGATCTTGACTTCCATGTCAGGTATTCTGTTGGTAATACAGAAGACAATCAAGTGAATATGGTCTTCTTTGTGCATCAGGATGCGATCAATGAGGCACGAAGAATGCTTGAGACTATCATTATTGATGCCACATATAAGACAAATAGTCATCAAATGACTTATGTCAACATTGTTGGTACTAGCAATGTGAGTAGAAACCCTCGTACCACTTTAAAGACGTATCCAATTGCCGGTGCTTGGGTAGAGCATGAGACAGAAGAAAATTATCTCTGGATGCTTAGCTGTCTCCGTGATGCAGTCTGGCCCGATGACAACAACAACAACAACAACAACAACAACAACAACAACAACAACAACAACAGCAACAGCAGCAACGACAAACAAACAACACTTCTCCCAGATGTTTTCATCACGGACAATGAAAAAGCATTGAGAAATGCTATTACTCAAGTCTTTCCTGAGTTGAAGCAGTTGTTGTGCTATAAGCATATCAAAGACAACTTTAAAAAGCAATTGCTTCTGATGATGAAGGGAGACGAGAGTAGCAAAAAGAGAGACCTGTTAGATAAGCTGTCAGAATTCCTTGACCGAATTGCTTTAAAATGCATTACACATCAAGAAGTAAAAAACGAAACAAATGGATACCTTGAATTTGCAAAGGAAAATTGCAAAGACCAAGGAAAAGCTGCTAGTGCTTTTCTTGAGAAGTACGTATAAATTTTTTAAATTTGATGTAAACAGTATTTAACTATAAAAAATCGTGTTTTTTTTAATATACTTTATCAGAAAAATGAAAGACAAGGAAAACTGGGTGAACATGTATGTTTACAAACATGCCCATTTTGGCAATCGCACGTCGAACCGTGCAGAAAGTGCCCATTCTTCTCTCAAGCATTCTCTTGGTACTTCCTTGGGTAAACTGAAGACAGTTACCCTTAAAGTAAAAAAGTGATATGACGAGTTGGTAAGTTTATTCTATACTATTTTATGCATTTATTGGTTATAATATATTTATAAATTGTACAGGTTGCAGATCGCAAGCATCGGCTAATGGTGGAAAGCCTTGGAGAAGGAACAAAAATTGTGTTTGATAAAGTCTGTTATGTATGAGGTAAAAATAAGATATAAAATAAAACGAGTGCAGACGAGAGTACGGTGAGACTTTGTTTTATTAGAAGAAGTGCAAGAATCAGAAAAGAGATGCTGTTCTATTGCTATTAGTATTGTGCGTTTATATAGACATTGTATTTAGCTTGGTGATGATATGATGATATCATGTAATGTCTGTTTCTCTACCATTATCTTCTATGATTTAGTTCTTATGTTTTTAGTGTTATTGACTAGAGTCTTAGTATTTGTCTTAGTATGTTCTTTACGTAATTTCCTTGTATAAGGGAAGGTATATCTTTTAGTATCGTTACTAGTTGTCGGTAACTCAATGTACGTATTTATTGAGTGTCTGTACTTTTAATTTAAATCTACGATTATGTTGGATACAACATTACCCCCCTCCAGGTTGGTACAACCGTTTGAATTGCATGCGGAGGTATATGTGTCTGCAATGTTGCTGTTGTTTATTTGCGTGTACGTTTGCTAAAGCGTGTAGGCTCTTGTGTTGGATGTGTACGCTTGTTATGTATAATTGTAGATTTATTGGTGGGTTTCTCTGGACCTCGTCTTTGCCAATATTTGTTAATTATGCTCAGATCGTTGAAATTGCTTGTGGGCTCCCAAGTGTCTTGATCTGGTGCATAGTTTTTCCAGCGCACTCTGTAAAGGTAGTCGCCTTTTTCTTGACGATGATCAATGATAGCCTGTATCTCGTAAAAGCTATCTGGAGATATAACAGTATCTTGTGAGATCAGCTTTATCTGCGAAGGTGGGATGTTTCGTGATAGAAGTGCTTCCGTTTCGTCTTGCAAAATGTAGCTGCCTCCCTTTGTTCTGCCCTTGACTGTGAATGGTCCTTCATATCTTGGGTCCGTCTTAGACTTTCTTAATATGTTCTTTATCATCACGTTGCTGTCGTTCGGGAACTCCATTATTATTTTATGGTCTTTGTCGTGTTTTCCTTTATCAGCAGCTTGTGTAGCTTTGATGCGTTCGCAGATTGCTGGGAATACGACAGTCTCCATTTGTTCAATTCTTTTTTTTCATATCTGGTAGACTGTTAGGAGCGTTGTGCGTGCTCTCTGTTTTTCTGTAATCAGCAAAATCGTTTGGTTGTCTTGCAAACATTAGAGTGAATGGGCGTGTGCCATGTAGCTTAGCATGTTTGCTATTTATGGCTAGCTGTGTGCTTGGGATGTATATGTCCCAGTCTCGCTTTGCTCCCTGTGTTCTCTTGTTGATGACTTCCTTGGCTGTGTGTACCCATTTTTCAGCAACTCCATTTGCTCGCGGATGATAGGGTGTTACAAGCCGATGATCAATTCCTGCTGTATTTGTGAAAGTCTTGACGAGTTCGTTGACAAACTCGGTACCATTATCTGACTGTAAAACCTTGGGTAGGCCGAAGTCGCAAAAGATTTGAATGAGTTGTTTTGCAATTGTTAAAGATGTCTTATCTGGAATTGCGCGGAGTATGCAGAATCGGGAAAAGATGTCAACCATTACTAGCATGTAATGATTGCCATTGTGCGAGGTGGTGTATGGGCCAGCTAAGTCTATGGCCCAGTGTTCACCTGGTTGACTGGCTGTAATAGGCTTCAGCGGATGATAGCCGTGTTTTGAGACATTGAACCGTTGGCAATTCAAGCAGCGCTTTACTGTTTCTGTTGCCTCTTGCTTGAGATTAGTCCAGTGTAGTCCGTCACTGTGTATAGCATTTACTATGGCATCTGTGCCAAAGTGGCCAAGTAGATGTGCTTGGTCGAGCAGATTCTGTCTGTCTTTGACCGGTGGTGTTATCATGTCACTTGTGCTATGCATGCGTTGAATGGCATGTGTTTTGTGTTTTCTGTCCTTTGTTGGATGTTTCGTAGAGATTTCTACGGTTTTACCCTCCCCCAGCGGTTTTTCCGAGGTGAAAAGGCGCGATAAAACATCCGGCAATACATTGTCAATGCCAGGGCGGTGGACTATGTCATAAGTATAGTCGCAGAGTACATCAAGCCAGTTTATCATCATAGGGTTGGCAATTTCTTGCGTGTGAAGGTACGTGAGAGCCTTGTGATCCGTGTACAACGTGAACTTGTTACCCCACAAGAACTTATGGAATTTAGCCAAAGCATAAACGATGCCCAAAAGTTCGCGTTTGGTGACAGGATAGTTGCGTTCAGATTTGGAAAGTGACCGTGCCATAAAACCAATGTAGCGATATTGGTTGTCTATAATCTGATAGAGCACGGCGCCTATACCTGTGTTGGAGGCGTCTGTGGCAACCAGAAATGGTTGGGTTGTGTCAGGGTGGCTTAGTACTGGTGCGTGTGTAAGTGCAATTTTGAGCTTGGAAAAAGCTTGCGTTTGTTCTTCTGTCCATAACCCGTGTAGTGAGTCAGCATTGCGTAGTTTGTCCAGAGGAGAAGACAGTTGCGACAAGTTGGGAATGTGCTCACGAAAATAGTTGACGAGACCCATGAAGCGTTGAGTGTCTTTGCCAGACTTGGGTTGTGGCCACATGGTAGCATTGTGAACCTTGCGAGCATCAAGATCAATACCTCTAGTGCTTACAGTAAAACCCAGTAACGATACAGAAGTTTGTGCAAAGTGACATTTCTGCGGATTGAGAATGAGATTGACATCCGTGAGCTTTTGAATAGCCGTTTGGACGTGTTTAACATGGTCAGACATGTTAGTGGAAAAAACTACGATGTCGTCGACAAATGCAGTGACGTATGGAGTATCGTGATAAATCAAATTGACTACTCGCTGAAACTTGGACGACAATGGCTTGAGACCAAAGGGACATCCTCGAAACATATACTGATTGCCTTCAAACGTGAATGTAGTCTTGTGTCTATCGTCTTCATAAATTTTGAATCGATGAAAGGCACTCTTGAGGTCTAGCGTAGTGAAGATTGTTGCACCTCGTAGCCTGTGAAAGAGTTCAGAGATGAGTGGCAGAGGGAATCTGTCGTCAGGTAGCAGAGTGTTGATGGCTCTGGGATCTAAGCAAGGACGCTTGCCTGTGGGATTACCAAACTCATCTTTTTTAGGAGCGAATGTAAGTGGGCTGTTCCACTTAGTATTGACGGGTGCCCTTTGTATGGTGCCATCAGTAAGCCATTGGTTTATATGTTTGGCCATCAGTGGAACAAGTTGTAAAGCTATAGGATACTGTCGTCTATAGACTACTTGGCCTGGAGGTGTTGGTAGTCGTACAATAGATTCCTTAACTGTACAAAATGAAGTGATGGGTATGGCTTCATTTGCTTTAATAAAGGGTAGTAGAGCCTTCATGAATTGAGAGTGTTCAGTGGGTGTGCCAGCTGGTGCATTATTGGGTTTTTCTATTTCTGCTATGGGTGTTGGAGTCTGAGGTGTATTAGAACCGTACCAACTCTCTGCTAGTCCAAGTAAATGAATACCTAGACTTGGCATTAAATCTGTACCAATGCTAACATCTATGTTCTCAGCAAGATCCAAAACTTCAAATGAATATATAATATGCTTGTTGTTATAAAAAACTTTTATTGGTTTTGTTACTCCTAGTCTATGAGCTATAGCGTTGTTAGTGGCCAACACAATTTTTCCGTTGCGCGGAATTGTGGGCCAGCCCAACTTGCTACAGATCTTGGTGCTGACGGAACTGATAGTAGCCCCTGTGTCCACCAATGCCCACAGTTTCTCCTCCTCTAAAGAGATAGGAACAAGATAGGAGTGAGTAGATCGTTTATTGTGATCTGTGTGAGTGCTTGTATACTTACATGTGGAGCACTGTTCAAAGTCCATGACCATGGACTGGTCGTCCTCAGATGAGCTGGCATCTGAGGGAGTACTGTCGTTGGTGACAGTGTGGATGGAGCGGACGGCGAAGTGGGGAGCAGAACCCCGGGGAGAGCCAGACGCAGAACCAGAAGAGCTGGAGGAACCAGAGACCGAAGAACAGCGGTGTTTGTGAGACCAAACTTCGCCGCACCAACGACAGGGAGCAGAACCAACGTACTTGTTGGCGTGGGGTGCCTTCTCCACCCGATTGCCGCCCTTGGTGGCAAGTGCATTCTTGAGGATGCGACAATCCTCAGTGTCATGGTTACCTTTACCATGTAGGGAGCATCTCTTGTGAGTTGAACGCTCACGGCTTTGAGCGTTCTCCCTTGATGAACCAGATGAGCGCCCAGCAGAAGACGAAGAAGATGTGCGGGACACCTGCTCAGAACCCAAGGTGTGTGCCCTGGCCACGGGCTCATTGCTACGGGCGGTTAGGAATACTGTGCTGTAAATAGACCTGGCCAGAGACGCAGCTTTGTCAATTGTGTCACGCTTTTCTCTGGGCATGTTGACCTGAAGGAGAGAGACCTGGCGTGCAAGCTCTGGTAGCAGCGTGGAAGTGTAGGCAATGGCAGCCTGCATATTATCGGCTACATCAGCTTCGCGGCGTACCCTCTGATATCTGTCCGTATAGTTGCTGACGGACTCTGTGGTTCGCATACGCATGAGCATCAGCTCATGTGTGAGCTGAACGCGTCTCTCAAGGTCATTGATTCCATATGCCTTGATGAAGGCATCCCGAGCAAAGGACCAGGGGAGTTCTGGGGAACTGCGCAAGTAGTTGTCAAACCAGGATCTTTGCTCGCGTGACAATACAATTGGGAGGAGGCGGTGCCAGTCGACGTTGAGGTCCATGCTGTACGAGTGCAGCACATCCTCAAACTTGTCCAGGCATTCTTCGATAGATGCATAGACCTTTTGTGTGTGGTCCCACTCGTTGCCTTGCCACTGAAATACTGGAAGCTCGCGGGGTACCAGACGAGACTGAGGAGCGGTTTGCTCAGCTTGAACCGGACTTGAGCGCACTAGATGACCATGGGCCGAGATCAGCATGACCAGGTCGCCTTCTGTCGCTGCAATGGTTTGGCGAATGGAGTTCTTGTTCTCCTCAGGCATATTATGTTCGATTGCATCTGCCAGTGCCGAGGAACAAGTGGCCAGCATTTCCCTGAGGCGGTCTATTGCTTGCAGGGTGCGGTCCGCATGGTTGATGACTTGGTTGTTGACAGGGGCTTCCATCATGCTCAGATCGCTCTGGGCAGTCAGGACCGGAGAGTTACTTGTTGTTTGTTCAGAGGACATGTTTGGTAGAGGTTGTTTTTCAATGAAAAAAAAGAGTTCACCGTAAAAAATGTTATGTATGAGGTAAAAATAAGATATAAAATAAAACGAGTGCAGACGAGAGTACGGTGAGACTTTGTTTTATTAGAAGAAGTGCAAGAATCAGAAAAGAGATGCTGTTCTATTGCTATTAGTATTGTGCGTTTATATAGACATTGTATTTAGCTTGGTGATGATATGATGATATCATGTAATGTCTGTTTCTCTACCATTATCTTCTATGATTTAGTTCTTATGTTTTTAGTGTTATTGACTAGAGTCTTAGTATTTGTCTTAGTATGTTCTTTACGTAATTTCCTTGTATAAGGGAAGGTATATCTTTTAGTATCGTTACTAGTTGTCGGTAACTCAATGTACATATTTATTGAGTGTCTGTACTTTTAATTTAAATCTACGATTATGTTGGATACAACAAAGTCAATGCCACCAGACTAAATGACATCCGTCTTAAAGTCTGTAGATTTGCAATGGATCAAATCAAATTAGAATTATCCAAATCCATTATACCCGAAAAACTAGCCAAAGAGTGCAAATGCCTCATACAATACAACTACCTGCTTCCTTGTTACCACACACTCGCCAAATTCGATACCATCCCAATCTCCTGCATCCCAAGACGCTGGAGAAAAAACTATCTAGAAGGAGAAAGTAATATATATAATACTAGCAATAATTACGTGACGATTTTCTCATATAACATTTTATTATGTAGACCATTTAACTATCCAAAATGCAACCCCAGTACCCCCAAATATCAACAATATCAAACCAATAACCTCAGAATTCAACTATGCTCTTGAGCTTATTTGCGAACATTTTGCCAATGCTCAGAGCGAACAAGAACAAATCAATATATACCAATTGATAGAAAAAACTTTGAAAAAAATCGACGCACAGAAATTCAAAAACCTTAAGGGCCCAACAGTAGTCGAAGCCATTAAAGGCCAACCAAAAAATACCAAGCGCAAGATGATTGCATTAGAGCATTGCATCAATACCAAAAAAGAAAAAATCACAAAAAAAATTAAAACAGAAAAAGAACAAAAAAAGTAAGATTTTAATATTGCTTAGATTTAATTTACTAAATCTTTGCTTTGTTTTCTAGGCAAAAAATATCCTCAGCTAAAGAGCAAAAAGCCATAAAAAATATTATCAACCTTGGGTCACCATGCGATTCCACATTACTAACAAATCTCACAATCGCACCAAAACATATATCAACAATCTTTTCTCCTGAAGCAGACGGAAATTGTGGGTACAGGGCGATAGCAATGGAAGTGTACCAGGACCAGGAGGAGTGGTCAAAAGTAAAAGACAAAATGCTAGAAACATTTTTAAAGCACCAAAACAACTACTACCACGGAAGAATGGAGCATGGCAATATGCCTGCATCCAATAACCCACTAATTTGCAGTCTCCAAGACAAGCGCTCACCTCTCCCCCAGCAACATTGGTTTGGTACAATCGACCATCCTCAACTTGTAGCCGATACATTTAGCAGAGCAGTGGCTGTATATTGGAATACTCCAATTGAAACAGGCGACTGTCTTTTTGTTCCATTTGCTACCTTGCCAGAAAAAGTGGAACCGATAATTATTATCTTAGATGTAAACCACTTTCTTCTTGCCAAGCGCAAAAACACTCGAAATTTC
The DNA here is from genome assembly GCF_001638985.1 of Phycomyces blakesleeanus NRRL 1555(-). NCBI lineage: Eukaryota > Fungi > Mucoromycota > Mucoromycetes > Mucorales > Phycomycetaceae > Phycomyces > Phycomyces blakesleeanus. The sequence continues at coordinate 42,823 of NW_017265166.1, read as the reverse complement.
TGCTGGCCAAAAATCAACCCCTTTCATAAAAGAATAATTCAAAAACATGGCCTTGAAGATTATTCTTTGATGTACTAACAATCAAGGTATGGCTTTTAAACTAGAATTATCTTGAATTATACTAACTTTTCGTATATATCTTTTTTAGATTTTTTTTTTACTTTTTAGATTCTATATTTATCTCTATTATCAATATTCCCTTCTGTTTCTATTCAATTTATTATTATCTTTCTATTTATCTATATTTCTATATTTATCTTCTTTACAATCTTCCATTTTTATCTTTATATCTATCTCATTATCATTTTTTATATTTTTACAATCAACATTAATTTTGAAACATTTAACAAATATCAAGGCTCACTCCCCAAAAAAATGCGTGTAACATGCAAAACTAATTATATGTGATGTCACGTCTAGTTCTTCAATTTGCTTGCTTTTGCGTCTTATCAGTGTTCAATTTGTTGGTAACACTCCCAAAAGTCAATTATAGGTGACGTCACGTTTAATTCTTCAATTTGGTTGCTTTTGCATGTCTTATCAGTGCTCAATTTGTCAGTAACACTCCCAAAGGCCAATTACAAGTGACGTCACGTTTAATTCTCCCTTTTGGTCTTTTTTTGCATGTCCGACCCTAATTTTTCTTGCATGTCCATATAGATCCCCATGATTTAATAGTCCCACTAGCTCAATGGACTATTAAAGATTAATAAATAAATACAATTTTTCTCTTCATCTTATTCTTCCAAACCATTTTTTTAATAATAATAAATAAATATAATTCATCTCTTCATCATCTTATTCATACAAACCATTTTTGTTAATAATAATAAATAAATATAATTCATCTCTTCATCATCTCATTTGTATAAAGTAAAGATTTTTAATAATAGCAATATAATATAGTTATTCTCCTCATCTTATTTATTCGAAGCGAAGGACTTTAATAGCAATACAAAATAATTTCTCTCTTCATCATCTTATTCATTCGAAGCAAACAACTTTAATAGCAACACAAAATAGTTTCTCTCTTCATCATCTTATTTATTCGAAGCAAACGACTTTAAAAATGTCAATATAAATTACTTTTTCTCTTCATCATCTCATTTGTATAAAGCAAATATTTTTAATAATAATAATAATAATAATAATAAATAAAGATATATATATGTTTTTTTTTGTTTATACATAAATTTTTCTATATAAAGGGGCAATGAGCATATGTGTATTACCGGTGGCAGTTGTATGTATACCAATGGCAGCAGGCATTAATATGAGGTGAACAGGTAAGATGTTATAAAAATCGCTTCTTATAAATGAAAATTCGCTCATCTCTACAAACTGCTCACTTCTTGTATCCTGGCTAGACGTTCTATACCACCTGACATATGCATATGTATGTCTGTCCACTTGATACGTAACTGGGTTGATGATATTGGTGACAAAAAGATATTGGATCTGGCCTGTAAATGCGCTCATTTCACGATTATTGTTTTCATGAAACATGGCTTGTATGACTGAGCCACGTCAAACCACATCATTACCGCTTGTATACACCTGGCCAAGAAGATTTATCGACTGCATCTTTTGAATCATGTTGTTCACAAAAAGTTGACCAAAAATTGCTTCTCAGTAACCTCTCAGTGAAGCATCGCAATATGCTGTGCCATAGTATTTGAGCAGATAGGCGTACTCATCTTCTTGCATTTGCACAAACTCACCAAGACCGAGAGGGAAAGTGGATGGAGGCAATGGCTTGTTGCCTTTGACATTGTCAATGTTCACTTCAGCAGAATCAAGGAAGGTCTTCAGAGTGAAACCAGAAGAAGTGGTTGGCAAGTACGGCGCAACGGGGACAATAGTGGTAGTGGTAGCAGCAGTGACAGTGACAAGAGTTGGAAATGAATCAACGAGCTCATATATCAAAGAGACTTAAGAGGGGGTCTGGAGAGATTGCATTGTTGTACGGAAAAGATTTATCTTGTGCATGTCCTCAAGGTATCTTCGCATGAACGTGCCTTCAAATCCATCTTTGTTATTTGTAGCATAGTTTTTTAATACACCATTGTATCTCTCAAAGCTGAAGAGCCAGTACCCATACACAGGGTCAAAGTTGAGGACGGTTTCTTTGAGATGCAGGTGTAGATACATGTTGGGCGATATGAAATCCTTCCCGAACCTAACCTGACACTTTTGACCAAACGACTCCAAAAAATCATGCACATGTGACAAGTCTTTGACAGTTATATTTGGTCTTGCCAAGTACTTGCACGTATGAACAAACTCCATCCAGTCAGACAGGTCTTCTGATAGTAAATGATCAGCTAGGAGAACGGGAGAGTAAACCAAACACCAGGACTTCCATTCGTCTGCCTTCATGAATAGAAAGCCCTTTCCAATTTTGTTATGCAATGGAGTGATGCCAAGAGGAATTATCATACTGTCTGCGTCTTGCTGCATTTCGGCCAGGTGCTTGCTGGTAATAAGACCCTCTTCTCTCCATTTCTCCATCATCCTTTTTGCTGTGCCAAGGAAGAGGTTATGCATTGGATCTATGATGGTATACTCGACTGTATTGAAGTATTGAAGCTAATGGAGCTCTGACCAGCAGACACCATTCTCTTTCTCTAATCTTGCTCTTTCAGCATTGCTACCAGCTTGTCTCCATCTCTCTGCATTGCTTTTGTTCTTTTTGTCAGTGTTGAAAATCCAATCAGAGAATATGAAACTGGAATGGGCCATACCCTTGCCATCCAAATGATGAGAAAACTGGCAGTTGCATATATGACATGCGTTAGTACTGGCATGCAATGTAAATCCACATGTATTCCTTGCAGCTGAGATGTCACAAGCAACAAGAAGAATTGCGGCATGGACCAAGGTACCGGAAGGACACTCATTTGTTGGAATAGCAACACCAGAATACAATTGGTTTAGCTCGGTTACAAGAGGGCAAAGATAATGGTTTATCTGGCTTGTTTTGGCTTCGCTTTGACCTGACATAAGTCCCACAAAAACGACGTTCTCCTTCTTGTATCTTTTCTCCCTGAGAAGATTGTTTACAGACAAGTAGATTGCGCCACAAGAGTAAGTAACCCCATCAAAGGGCTGGAACCAATTAATGTTAAGTGTCAGCATGATGGAACGTTTATGTACTACAAATTATTGACCAGTATTATCTTTCAATGAGTTCCATTTTGCCCCGTCGTACATATTGAACAGAGTTCCTGATACTTGTTGTCGGAATCTCCAGAGGTTGATTGATCTCTCAAATCCAGGATGCAAAAAGAAGATGGACAATGCTGTTATTATCGAGTTGTACATGTAGACCTTTCTTGGTCTATCCAAGCTATTGGGGGCTTCCAAAAACAAATTGTTTCCACATGTGTTTCCGGACAACTTTCTGAAGTCACAACACTGGGGAATGGACTTGGATGCTGACTCGGAAAAAATCTTATGGCATTCGCCACATGCTACAAAGCGATGGATGCCTGCAGTCAATGTACTTAGACCCATCAATGAATTCAAATGCTTCAGACTCAACAGCAGGCGGAATGATTGTCCAAAGTGTGCCAGCACCTCATTGATAAACTTGATAAAGATAGTACCACCAGAATTGACCACATATTTGGATATAAAATATGCAGCAAAGGATGTGATGAAAGCGTGAGTTAGATCTGCTGGCATTTCATGGCTAAAAAATTGTTCTATTGCATAGTTATATTAATATCTAAAATATATTTCAAGGTATTTCTCTTATCTGCTTTTTATACTAACCTTCAATGTTTTCAGATTCGTTATTAAATTCGTAAGAGTTGGACAAATCCTTGTTGTTAGAACCAGGTAAGTCGTGAACAACTATAATAGAAAGAGTTGAATAATTAGAATTAAAAGAGCTTATAAAACTTGCAAAAAAAATATAATTACATTCAAGATCTTCAGAAATATTTGTCTCGGCATCAATCTCCATGTCATTAGCATCGTTATTTACCATGTCTAGTGCTTCTGCAGATAGCACTGTATTATATAAATGTGTTAAATTATCATGTAAAATAAAATGTTAAGATAGCTTTATACATACAAAATTGTCTTTGGAAATATCTTTGTACATCATCTGCAAAATGTCTACGGTGTGTCTGGAAAGAGACCATAACAGAGTATCTGCTATTTGGAGAGCATACTGAGCAACTGCATTCAACTTGATTATTAGACATTTTAGGAATTGGGTTGCGTTTATGAAATTTGCAAAAAAGAGAAATTATTCAGTAACATAGTTTATTTTTATAGACTTTCCTATTTTAATATCAGAGTCTCCATCGTAGCTAGAAATCCTTAAATCAGATATCCAATAGGTAATCCCTTTTAACATATCTCCTCCATGTTATACTGATTGGTTCCCATTTTTGTCAACCATGTCATATCATATCGCTTTCTATAAATGTAAAACCAATATATTCGAACAAAATGTTTCAGTTTTATATTTTCTTTTAAAAAATTTATATATATACAGAATATCTGCGAAATAAAACCCCATTTATCTGTGTCTTTATATATTTACAGTTCTATAACCACAATAGCATTTACAAAAATTACAAAAGTCAAAGTAATAAAAGCATATAATTAAACTTCTTTTTATAGTCTTTAAAATACAATCGGTCTAGTCTTAATATCAAAGTAAAAGTTTTTTTTATAAGTTGGTGACAGGGCAAAGCACTGGTCAAAATAAATGTTGGAAGGCATAGCATATGCTATATCCAATTGAATTGGCCCAATTAAATTGTTGCCACCAAAAGTAAAAAACCCTGTGGAGTTGAAATATTATCAAAATTTCCCTTTGATTCAACCAAAGTTTCTCAAGGGGAAATCATATAATTTTTGTTGTGCTGACGACAAAGACATGGACACCAGGGTAGAATATGATAGCCAAGATCATATTGCTAGAATGGCAGCAGAAATGAGAACCTTCTAATCTCTTTCTCATGCCATGAATGTCTACTTGAACGAAGACAGCAGCAGACAGACATCATACCGGCCCAATGACTTTGCTGACATTTTTACTGGACTCACCCATCCATTTAAATTGAAAGTAGAGTTTATCTTATATGCTCTCTTCTACGGCAATTAAGATCTTGCCTCAGAAAGATCTATCAAGAAAATCATGTTTGCCATGAAGATGGTCTTAGATGTCCGTGAAGAAGCTGGAGTAGCACTGGATTTTCCAACACCAAATGCTGTGATTAACTATCACAAGCAGAAAAAGAATCAGATCCCTGTTTTTTCTACTGCCAGTTTCGATGTTGTGAACCAAGACAATGAACGACATGTACTTTGAATGAACAAACTGTCCGATTACATCAAGTTTATCATGACATTCCCCAGAAAATCATCTCAAATCTCGGCCCTTTCTGACTTCACAGAAAACCAGTGGTTGAATCTCAACCAAGATGAAAAGTGGAAGGAAAACCCATTGCTTCAGCACCCAATGATCACTTCAAACGGAATGAACTACTGGGTGGGTGATGTTGTCGAAGTCCAAGGCTCCCCAAACCGGTATCTCCTTGAGAAGTTCTTCACCAAGGACGGATCCGTACTTGCCAATGCGTTCCAGGTTTATGGTGGTCATGATCCTTGGCTGAAACATCCTGATGATACTCACTTCCTGCGGTTTGGAAACTCTATGAACTTTACTGTCTCTACCCTGAAGTATACTATTGAAGTTGATAGGATTATGTCTACTGTTCAAAAAGACAGTGATCTTTTCCTTGGACATGGTTTCTCTGTTTCTTATTGCCCTGCCAAAATTGTCACCTATGCTCTTACTGGTGTTCAATCTGACTTGTGGCTCAACAAATCTCGTGTTGAAGAATTCAAGAGAAGACTTCCAGACTCTGGTTTGATGAAAGTAGTTGTCTGCCCACTTAATCTCTATTCTGACGATACCTCTGGTAATTCAACAAAGCAGTACAACAAGTATGACAGTTACTTAATGTACTTTGCTGTGTTGCCACTTGAGACAAAAAACAAACAAGAAAATGCTCTTTTCATTTGTATCTCGAATCATACACTGAATGCCATTGAGATGTTGCCTCCTATTGTCGATGACCTCATTAGGCTGGAGAAAGGTGTTGAGATGTATTCTGAGAATTATGGTGAAGTAGTTCTTGTCGTTGCACCCCTGTTGCTCTTTATGGGTGATGTTGTGGTGGTTAAAGTTGAAGAAGTTTTTAAGAGGAAGAATTAAAGATTTGAGATGAGGAACGAAGATTTGTGAGAACTTGTGTAGGGTTTATTTATTGAAAAAGATTTGATATCAAAATTTGACGAGGTTCCTACACTGAACTACTACTGCTATTTATATTATTTTGGATCGGGAAAATTATATGACTGGGGTCAGGTAATCGATCTTATCTGAGTCTTAATCAAAGCAATGTGATCTTGAGATAATTAATATATGATTAATTATATAAATGTGTGTAGTCCCAATGAAGTATTAATATCGAAAGTAAATGTGTTTAAGAGTTATAATTATGCTTATAATAATCCACTGATGTATCCCATATTATGGTGATATCATCATATGAAATATAATCACTATCATGCATGCTAAACCTGTGTGTTAAATAATAAAGTAATTGGTAGACACCTTTGACTGGAATAGCTGAAGCCTTATATTATTTCCTTCAGACTTATTCTCAATTACAGCAGTAGTTAATACTCATTTACAACAGGTGACAACCCTCGTCAATCTCAGCTTGCCATGCATAAGGGAACATCTGCCAAGAAGTTTTGCCAAAAATGCCTCATACCTTCGCCTCGTATTAAACAAAGTTCTATCCCAACACTCTGCTGTATTCTCCAATTAACCACTATGGGTCAGAAGAAAGAATGAGGAATGTCTTGTGTGCCTTTGCCAATGCCAATTCCCAGTCAGAGCTATATCTCAATGGGTGCAAATTGAGTTATATCAAGAATGGAAGTGAGGAATTTCTTAGACTCAAAGCCTTTGACCCTACCAAAGACATGCCTATCAAAATTCTCCATATTATTCCTCTTAGCCTGACAAAATACTTAATAACTTTTCTCTGGAAACATAAGATGCTGACTACAAGTGAAAAAGGGAGACTCTAGGAAGCTTTAAACTTTTACAAGTCTTGTAAGAGTTACAGCTGAACATTCAGGAACAAGTTTTGCCACACTGGTTTGTTCATTGGACGCAATTTCAAGGAATTGATTCAAGTCCTGTCTGGAATTATGAGCAAGCTCTTTAGTGATAAACCATTGGCAAGTTTGTTCATTAAAGCCTTGCATGCATTAGGCTGCCTGTCGTCTTTGGTGTACATGTGTGGAGTTGACTGGTGCTTCAACTACTATATTGCCCAGATAAAACATGCTGTCACTGATGTAACGGATCTGCTTTTTCAACTGGATGTCCAGATTCTCCAAAAAGGATTTTCTAAGCAAGACTTCACGTTCAAGCCAAAGGTCCACCTTCTGTATCATATCACTGACAACATAGTTTGTTTCGGTTCCGTGCTGCAATACGAAACTGAAAACAGTGAACAGTTCAATAAGTTTATCCACAAACATTTATTCAAGACCAACTACCATTCCACCTCTTGAGACGTCACTACAAGATTTGGCAAGCAATTCATCTGTCGGCATCTTTGTAATGGAGGATTGTATGTCATAGAGAGATCAGCTGGTAATGGAACAAGATCTGTGAGAAGTTCAATTGGTGATTTTGTCAAGCTGGCCCCTGTCAATTTCCCAGGTTTTAATCTCTATTTCTTTGGTTCTTGTGTCAACAGTGACAATTCCAGGTTGTCAACCCCCACTTTCACTGCAAAAACATCTTAAAATAATTGAATTCCACTTACCTGGAATTATCGATAATAGTAGCCAAAAAATTACAACCCAAGTCATTTCCTGTGTTTAGCAGCGAGAATATATTTAAAGACATATCATTGGCCTAATATATATCAGAGTCTCTGAGAGAATTTTTTCAAAATAATAAAGACAATTATAATAAGCAACGGCTGTTACACGCTTCCTTTATTATTAAAAAAAATTAAGTGAAAAAATGATTTCCATTGCCAATCCCGATGAAGTTCGTTGCAAATGCACAAGATGCAATCGCAATCCTCTTGGATACACCATGACAGATAAAAGAACTGCCAAGCGTCATGCCCAGAATGATAATGACAGGAATATGGATAAAACCATTAATGGTAAATTAAGTTATCAATTTTTCATTTATTTATATGATGTATTCTAATCTATTAGAACAAATAGTTTTGACAGCCGAAGTAAACACTGGTGAAGCTGATATGGACGTAGATCAAATTGAAGAACATATTGAATGTAATAGTATTTTATTTTTTATACCCAATGCGCACTCTATTTAAACTCGGTACCAATAGATGATAATTACTCCGATGGTGCACCCTCACCAGAGCAGTATGTCAATACCCACTTACCTCTTTTGGTGGAAGAATCTCTTTTTGAAACAGAGGAGTATACCTCAGAGTATGAGTCTGAATATGAGTCGTCGGATGAATTTGAGCAAGAAGAACAGAACAGAGAGCAAGAACAGGGTAAATATTAAAAATAAACTATGATTGAAGAAAAAAGGTTTGAATTAAAGAAACAAAAAATTAATATTATTTTATGATAACTTACAGAGTCTACAGAAAACCTTCCAGAGAATATTTGGCATCGAGTAATTGTGGTTTTCACTGTGATATTTATTTCTAGCTTCATTGTGGATGAAGGCGCAGTAATTCTGATTACATTCATAAATACAATCCTCGAACATTATGGAGAGGATTTCTGACTTCCCACAAGCATTCTGGGTTTGAGGAAAATGACAGGATACAATGACTTGACAAACGGCGTATCAAAATATGTAGCATGCAGTAATTGTCACACATTGTACGATTACAGCAACAACACACATACATCCTGCAATTTCAAAAGAGTTGGTAGTAAGACGCATTGTAAGAATGATCTCTACAAGTCTAGTATGAAGAACGCCATGATTCCAAAGTGCACATTTGTTTATAACTCGTTGACAACTACCTTGAAAAAAATGTTTACATGTCCTTCTTTTGAGAGTATGATCAACAGATGGAATCGTGAACCAAAAGTCGACGGTACTTTATTTGATGTATATGATGGAAAGATGTGGAACGAATTAGTGGATGAGGATGGTGTCCAGTTTGTTTCGAAGGAACGATCATTACTATTGACACTGAACATTGATTGGTTTCAACCATTTGATGGAGTAACATATTCTTGTGGTGCGATATACCTGACAATTAACAATCTGCTGAGAGAAGAGCAGAACAAGGCAGAAAATGTCATTCTTGTTGGATTGATGCCTGGACCTAAAGAAGCAAGCACCGACGAGATCAATAACTATTTGCGTCCTCTTGTTGATGAACTTATGCTATTGTATAAAGGTATCACAATTGATACATATAACTGCTCAGGTGCTCTGGTGCGTGCTGCTCTGTTGATGGTTGCATGCGACATCCCTGCTGCAAGAAAGACGTGTGGGTTTACATCTCACAACAGCACATGTGCATGCTACAAATGCAATTGTCAGTTTGCTTGTGTTGATGGGACCACTGCTGTAAACTATTTTGGGTTTAAGTTTTCGGAATGGGTAGGCCGCACAAAAGAAGAAAATCGCAGACATGCAAACCTGTGGAAGAATGCAAAGACATTGACAGAGAGAAAGCGATTGGAGATTGAGAATGGTGTTCATTGGTCTGAGCTTCATCGACTTGTGTACTTTGAGCCAGTGCGTGCAACCATTATCGATCCCATGCACAACCTTTTTCTCGGGACTGCAAAACGAATGATGGATATTTGGATTGCAAACAATTTGCTTGATGACAAAGATTTTGTAGAGATGCAGGAAGAGGCTAATAGAATGGTACTCCCTGTAGGGTATACGACTCTGAAGATAAAGATTGGAAAGAAATTTCCGTTTATGAAGGCAGATGAGTGGAAATCATGGTGCCTGATATACTCTCCTGTTCTGCTTAAGACACGCCTGCGAGATGATCTGCTTGGCAATTGGATTCATTTTGTCGATGCATGCAGAGAATTGACGAAGCCAAGTATCACCAAAAATGGGATCAAAAAAGCTCACGAAAGTTTGGAGGAGTTCTGTGTTGGTTGTGAAGACTTTTATAAACCAGATGTATTCACGCAAAACATGTATCTCCATCTCCATCTAAAAGAAACGATTGAGGACTTTGGGCCAATTTACGGATTTTGGCTATTTAGCTTTGAGCGCTATAATGGTGTATTGAAAGGGTTTGAGACAAACCAGAAGAGTGGGTTCGAGAATACCTACATGAAAAGGTTTCTTGAGAGTTCTTACAATGGTGACTTTTGTCAAGCGCATCTCAGAAATGTTACCAGTCCTTTACTCCTCTCTCTCTTTCTCAAGCTGTCTGGTCGTAAAATCTATAATCCTGCACTTTCGCCACATCCTTTGATACCGTCATTCTTTCACTAGCCAACGTTCCTACAATCCGCTGAAAAGCCTTCAAAGCAAACATTTGGCAACGAACCTCTACCTCTTTCCGCTCTACCATTGTGTTTGAAGCCACCAACAACAATGAGAAAATCCAAGTATGATTGTCTGCTCAATTTCTATAAAATTGAGTATGACAATGATTCTCTTTGCAGTGCCAAGACAACAATCAGGAATTGTTGGTTTGTGAATGACCGAATCCAGAAGATTTCGTCCATCAATCTTCTTGGACAAGTTTACACAGGTGGAGAAGGCTTGGTCGTGAGAGGATCGCATATACAAGCGAAATTTATTGAAAAAAGTGGAGACTCTGAGGAAAGATATGCTGGTCGTATTAAGTACCTGTTCTTGCACAATTTTACACCAAACCTCACGCACACCAACCTTTCCCCTTGTCACAACCCCCAACACGTATTTGCCTTCGTTGAGTGGTACAAAATTCCTCGCCATCAACCTAGAATCAAGCAGGGCATCGAGTTGTATGAGCCAGAATTTCTGAAGTATGACTACGACAACATTCTGCCTGTCCACCGCATCTTGTCGCCAATTGCAATTGGAAGTCATGTGTCTGGTAGTGGTGCGGCAAAAGTCGTTGTTATTCCTCTGCCAAGAAAGCTGTACGCTTAATAAAATACTCTATCTTTTTTTTAAAATAATAATAATAATATAAAACATAGTTCATAGACATAAAAAGAGATGTGATAAAGAGTGCAACTAAAAAGACAGAAATTTTATTATACGCGTTTTGACCACGTAGGCATTTTTGTGACCAAGCCACAAGGAATTGTCTTGTGTACTAACACATGACTCCGCGACTTCAACTGCGTTGCTCTTTTTCCCAAGTCATCTCTGGCGAGCTCATCAAGAAAGTCAAACACGGTATTCAACTATAAATGTATATATACATCAGGAATCAAACAACAGAAAAACCATTTTATATAAAACATTACCTCATCACTACGCCAATCAGGACGAGATGCAACAACAGAAGTATCGGTTTCTGTCTCATCACCAGACATTGCATCTCTGTAAAAAATGCCATTATAATCCCGATTAAACTTTTCAGTGACGGCATCCTTATGCTTTGTGTACGTTCTTTTTCTCCTTTTATTAAGCTACGATATATATAATATTTTAAGTATACTTGTCAAAATTGAATTATTATAAATAGAAATGCTTACAGCAGTCTTTCTAATTCCTCTTCTGTTTGAGGTAGTGTTTGTCTGTCTGTCTTCTTCAGTAAGCTTACTAGCAGCCAAGCGATTGTAATAGCTGTTTACAATTATACCACATAGCTCTTTTGGTGGTACCATGGCTGCTACAGGTTGACGACGAATGTAAAGCATCAAATCACTTGCAAGATTCTTGTTAAACTCGTCAGACAAACCAACATTGACATCCCAAGTTGGTTTATCATCATTCTCTCCGATCAACTCCAAATCATCTGTCTTAAGATTAATATCTCTTAACCGCCCCCGAATAATACTCTATTAAAGGTATATTGATGTTAGATTTAAAGGGAGATTGTTTTTATAATTTTAGTATTTGAGCTTACTGAGATCTTTGGGTGTCTTGAGCTGCTTATGATGTCCTGAGAATCCATATCAGAATCCAGAACGGCTTGCATGCCAGTCGATTGAGCACCCACCTGGCATTGTACTGTTCAAATAGTCAGTCTATTGGAAAACAATATAGTTTGTGTTTAATTACCTTTCAATTCACTAACATCAGAACTAACGGCTGTCATTTTGTCATTGAGTGTAGCAAGAAGACTGACTACATCATTAAACTCTGACACTGGAATTGACATATTTTCTGGTCTAGGAGCAATCATTGGATTTGACGATTCTATACGCCCAGTGTTGACTGCGTTGATCAATGGCCTAGATGTTGATCCATTGGTACGTGCGTTCTGGTTGATGTTAGTTCTTGGAGTCATTATCTGTATTTTTATATAATAAAATAATAAGTTTCTGGTATATATTGCTTGATATTTCTATTTTAATAAATTTTTAAGAGAGTACTTTACACGTAAAGAATTGTAGAGTAATTGAGTGATTAAACAATTATGTTAATGATTAAGCGAGCAAGTTGAGCAAGTGTATGAGTGTGTAAATACTTCTTTATTTAAATGATTGAGGAGATCGAAATATATTATTTTAAAAAAAATTGAGCTAGAAAACAACTTCTTTAGGTATATAGTAAGTAACAATTGTTTTATGAAACATATAAAGCTATAATTAGTAGACAATTTTTTTTTCAAAGTAAGAGAAACAGTCTAATAACTTTTTCAGAGTCTACGGCTTTTTCAAACACTGTTTTTTATTTTCCCACCTTTTTCTGTTTTTCTCTACTCTTTAATAATATTAATAAAAATAACACTTTTTTAATCCTACTATGTTTCACTTTAGGCACCCTTAATATATACATATGATGCAGGTGTCTTTCATTATACAAGAGGTACTTTACTATTAAATATATTATTATTTTACTAACTATAAATTACTTTAAATAGCCATTACATATATTTCTCTGATATAACCGGTGCAGACAAAAAAAAACACAAAAACATATTGGTGGCATGTACGTATATATCTATATCAACATCTTCTTCCCAGTATTAAAAACAATATCTAACATCTACTTTAAATATAGCTCACCCTTGATTTACATATGGTCAGTAAAAACAAATCATTTAAAGAATATAAGGGTACGTGTTATTCATTTTATTATTGTGTTGTTTTTATTTTGTTTTGTTTTTTTATATCAGCATTCTCACTCTCCTTTTTTATAGTTGAAATGGTTCTTCACATTCTTATATGACCGGTACTCAAGGACAAGACATGTTCCTTTAGTAAATATGTATGTATATGTTTTATATTCCTTTCTTTGTAATATATACTTGAATGACGCATTGGCTCGTAGCTTTTGATAATATAAATCTGTGTTTTATTCCATTATTAACAAATTATTCTAACAGTATGTAAGTATCTTTCTACTCCCTTTAATCAAATAGCTTCAGTAAGCATATATACTCACTATCTGAGTTTATTAATTCAAAAAATTCTGAAATAAAATTTATAAGAAGTACAATATAACAGATTAGTGTATTTAATAGTAATACTATATAGAATTCTTATTATTGCCAAAAAAAAAAGGCTTTTTTTATCCAAAATAAAAACAAATAAAAAACCATTTTTCAAAACAAAACAATATCCAATTGAGTAACTCGTGCTTAGCATTTGCATCTATGAGAATTTTTTCTTCAATTCATTTAGCCAATAAACATTAAAGAAGTGCCCTGTTATTACGCCTGTTATTACAAAAACAAGGCCTACATCAAATTACAGGTGTAATCAGCAGTAGATAATACATTGTTCTGCATTTGGAATAGTCTATATAATTGATCCCCGAGAACAGTTGATACACAGACATTATATCTAAACTCCCGGTTTTTATTTTTGGAATAAGATAATATTCAATTATTTTTGACACTTTATTCAATAACTTGTCAACTATGATTTCCTTAATATTTACGAGTAATTCATTTTTATGTGACAAAATATCCTGATAATCAAAACCTATTATTATAATAATTCCCAATGGTTTTTGCAGTGTTTGTGCGATACACTTGCAGATGTTTTTCAATCAAATGGTCAATTATTCCTTGGTCAGGTAAATATCGTTCAAGCAAGAGACTCTGCAGACAGAATGAGGAAGGCGTTCTTTATGCAAAAGTACCAAATTGTTTCAAACAGCAATATAAATTACATCTATACCCCAGCCGTGGTAATGAACAATTACAACAGCATTGTGGTTCTGCCCCTTGGAGGCCAGGTCAAAGTCAATAAAGATGACATTAACATTGTTCAGACTGTTGATATTCACTTGTCTGTCGGCTCTTCCAATAACTAAAAGTTTCTCAACATTGCAAAATTTGGCATGTTCTGGTGGATGTTGATGAACATTACAAAAATCTATTAAAAAAATTACTTATCAAAAAAAAAGTATTTTTTCCAATGGGGTTTGTCCAATAAAATCTCTTCTTTTCCAGCTCTCTTTGCTTTTTCACCCCATTTCAGATTTTTGTACCATTTAAAATTTTATCATTACACTTAAAACATTACACTAATCTACTTTTGACTCATTTATATCAAATTCGTACACCCAAATCTGAGCCTTAACAGGTTCAACTTAAAATTGGAACTCTAAACCAATAGAAACAGCTGGACTGTTAGAAATTACCATAAGTGAAAGAAATGTCAGTAGATGTGTAGGTGGTCAGTAAAGGTGAGATGTAGTACAAATAAACCATTAAAGCAATACAGTCAAAGATCAATATAGTGATATGGATGGTAGACAGAAATTTTATCACTATTACTATATCAAGCATGATTTTTTTCTTACTCAGCATATTTTTTAAAGATTGTTGTAAATGAGTATTGACTACTGCTGTAATTGAGAATAAGTCTGAGGGAAATAACATAAGGCCTCAGCTATTCCAGTCAAAGGTGTCTACCAATTACTGTATTATTTAACACACAGGTTTAGCATGCATGATAGTGATTATATTTCATATGATGATATCACCATAATATGGGATACATCAGTGGATTATTATAAGCATAATTATAACTCTTAAACACATTTACTTTCGATATTAATACTTCATTGGGACTACACACATTTATATAATTAATCATATATTAATTATCTCAAGATCACATTGCTTTGATTAAGACTCAGATAAGATCGATTACCTGACCCCAGTCATATAATTTTC
Source organism: Phycomyces blakesleeanus NRRL 1555(-) (assembly GCF_001638985.1). NCBI lineage: Eukaryota > Fungi > Mucoromycota > Mucoromycetes > Mucorales > Phycomycetaceae > Phycomyces > Phycomyces blakesleeanus. The sequence continues at coordinate 27,491 of NW_017265166.1, read as the reverse complement.
CCAATCCAAAATAATATAAATAGCAGTAGTAGTTCAGTGTAGGAACCTCTTCAAATTTTGATATCAAATCTTTTTCAATAAATAAACCCTACACAAGTTCTCACAAATCTTCGTTCCTCATCTCAAATCTTTAATTCTTCTTCTTAAAAACTTCTTCAACTTCAATCACCACAACACACAGAACGCTGGCAAAGAAGCTGTACATACATTTAAAAAATAACAGTGAGTATTAAATAATATATATATACATATCTAATTAGACACTTACTAACAAACCACGCTAATGTCTTTTTGATGCAGTTCTTTTTCTGTTTGCAGATGAAGGCGTTCTGCGGGACTCATGGACCTGGTTGCAAAAATGGTTTTTTACCATACATGCAAGTTCCCTTGTAAGTATGCCAGCAGATTGGGGTTGGATCTGCAAATATGCAGTTAGAGCTAGTGCAAGACCATGGTTATAGCCATCTGTAAAGTAGCTTATAAGGACCCATTCTAGCTTTGTGGCATTTGCAGCTACTTTTCTTCAGTCACTACTGCTGAAGTTCCACTTTTTCAGATACCCATTGATCAATTTCTATGAGAAAAGTGTTAGATGTCTTGACCATTATTCTCAAATCAAATCTTATTGAGATTGCTGGATATCTCTTTCCAGGCACATAATCATCTTCCATCAATGATGAAAGACCAGTGACCGCTTCAATGTCTGATGTAACATTGTATCTGGAAGCAGTATTCTGGACAACAGTTTGACCAGAAACAATATTTGCTACTGTTTCCTGAAGATGAGTTGTGATATCATTGGACCTGGTGATACTGGTGGCCATGCTTGCAATTTGGTCTGTAAGACTCTTCATCTGAGCATTAAGACTGGCCAGCATTGCCAGAACTGGATCGGCCACATTATCATCAACATGGCTACCTGCCGGTCTCATGGTAGGTGTATACATAACCAATGTCAGACCAGTATTGTTGTTGGGCATGATGTTACGTGCAATAGCCGCATGCACAAAGTTATTCTCAGAGGGACTGTTAGAGGTGAAGTTGTTCATTTTCTATATAGAATCAAATATTAATATATGTTAGCTAATGAAATAAGCTTGACACAGTTTCTGTTGAATTTATACATACAAATAAAGAAGGTGATTGAGAGAGGTTAATTAAGTAAAATTGAATCCCTATTTATTACAAATTTTCAACTATAGTAATTATTTAAACTACATATGTTTCAATTCGGAGAAGTATATATCTTTGGGTAAATTAATCACCTTTTTTTTGAAACATTGTTTATCTGCCGCTTTTCTTTGGAATCTATATATTTGAAGTCAAGTTATTTTCTTTCTTTCTTTTCTCTTTTGCACTTTTTGACACAAATATATGGTAAAACATTTTCCTTTTTTTTTGCTTCTTTGTTTTACTTTGATGTTTTACTTCTTTACTCACCACTTTTTGTCTTCCAACAGTTGGACAAGTTATATATTTCTTTTTTTGGTAAAGTATCTAACTAGAGACATGCCAATAAATACATGTTTACTTAAGTATTTATTATTTACTAATAATGCCAACAATATAGATACCATTATATCCTTTTGATGCCACCCACAATAATATTCACATCTCATATTGTGGTATGTCTTTACAAAATACATGTATTCTAACTTTGCTTTTATATCCATCTTTTCTTTGTAAACATTATTCAATTAGGTCCGAGTATTATTTTCTTAGAACAATAACATCTGGTAAGTTTTTTTTAACAAGCAAATCATATATACACTCATTATAAACAATACTAAATGTGATATCTTTTGGTAGCAATTAGCACACCAAGAGCTTTAATCTCGTAGTATTTACTAGCTGTCAATTATTAGTTTATGACAATTGTATCAAGCCCATAAGTATCAATTTTCTTATATTTTATTTTCAATAATATCATTTAATATATATATCTTTCTTTTCTTGTGTTATATAGTTGACTATCTCTTCAAGTAGATATTAGTGTAAGTGCTTTAAACAATAACAGTTCAATAGTATATGGTAGAAAGTATTGTTATAATCAATAGTTTTACAAAATGAATGTACTAAAAAAACTAGAATACTCGTCAAGAAAATATTCTTTTTCAAATATCAAAATAAACAAAACAAAAAAAAATTTACTCAAAATAATACAAAACCGCTTCCTTAAAATGTATGATTTCTCAAATGTGAAATGCTAAGAAATATACTTTTCTACAAATTTGTGCTATAAAACCATAAATTGATATACAATGAAAAAAGAGAAAAATGTTCCTGCTAAAGAAATATTTATGTCTGATTCAAAAATGAATGATCTCCCACAAATTTTATATAATAAAAATATAATTGTCCGCAAATTCGTATCATAAAACAAAAAATAAATATACAATGAAAGAAGAGGAAAGTGTACCCACTAAAGAAGTATTTTTAATGGCTTAAAATGAATGCTTTCCTATAGATTTTATATGATAAAATACATTTTCCCACAAATTTGTATTATATAACTAGAGAAAAAATATACAAAAAAATATAGGGAAAGTATAGATGCGAAAACAGTATCCATATCTGGTTTTTTTTAGATTAAATAAAGATCTAAAATGGAATATAATGACTACATGTATCAAGAGCACAGAGTATACACTCCTTATTTCTATTCAAATACAATTAATGGACTAAGAAGTGTTATTGTTACTCAGTAAAACAATACTTACTTCATGATTTTAAACTTCTATCTATCTGGTATAAGTATACTAGATATTTCACGGGTAACATTCCTAAAATCACATAGAAATCACGGCTTTAAGCTCAATATTTGCATACTTTCTACTCAATAAAATCATATAATTCTTGTAGTGGTAGTATGTAGTTGTGTGTAGAAGATGTATAAGAAAAAATAATTGTATATAAGAAGAGGAATTTCAAAGAAGAATTGAGGGTTTGGGTTTGATATTGGATAGATTGAGATGATAAAATAGTCTCTTTGTTACCAAATAGACCAGTTAAAGAAATAAAAAGGGAAACTAACACTAAGGTAAGAGTATAAATAATTTGAATGATTAGAGAAATAGTTAAACTAAAAGAAGTGAAGTAAATAATACTAATACTAAATAGATAACTATGAGAAAGAAATGTTTAATAGAGTAAAGAATTTAATTAAAGGGAAATTTACTATGATAAATTTACTAAGAGATAAATAAGAGATGAAATTGGGACAAAATAATAAAATAAAAGAGATGGTCAATCTTCCATGAAGACTTAACAAAAAAATAAATAAAACAGAAAAAATTTCACAAGAGAGACCAGAGATAATAGACAGTATCTTAAAGAAAAGTTGTATCAGAAAAATTTGATAGTTGTTAATTCATTGATTTTAGAAAGATATTTATACTATTTTTTGGATAAAATATATGGCAAAAATAGGCTAGATAAAACTTAATGAGATAATTGTAAATAAAAATATAAAAAAAATAACTATATAAATATTTTATCATAAAAGAAGAAATAGATGAAGTTATATTATATATCTACAAGAAAAGAAAAATATTAGAAAAAATATGTTATAAATAAAAGGAAAAACTATTCAGTTAACAATTTTGTTAAAGTAGTATTTAAGAGGAAGCGTCACATTTAGTACACAGAAATAAAATAAAAACAAAAGGCAGAAAACAATTTCAGGAAAAATAAAAAGGAAAGATTTTAATTTTCAGAAAATCAGTTTTTGGAAAAAGGCGATTTTGTGAAAATGGAAGAAAGAAATCAAAATTTTGAAGAAAAATTAAAAGGGATTATCAAAAGAAAGTCTGAGCTTGGTAGAATTTGGTTTATTAATTGCGGCTTAAAAATTATAACATTACGTTTCATTGCTATATGATCTTCGATAGTATAGTGGTGAGTATCCCCGCCTGTCACGCGGGAGACCCGGGTTCAATTCCCGGTCGGAGAGTTTTTGGCGACACGGGTCAGATCCCGATCTGGGATGGTCTTCCTTTTACTATAGCAAAGTCAAAAGGTCAAACCCACTGGGAATCAGAGAGTATATGTAAAATCGAAGAGAGGATAAAAGGTACTTTTTATTGATAGGAATTGAATTGTCTTATATAGTTTTCTAAACTAATACTGTGCATTATCCGCAGTAAACTATTATACTCTATTTAATTACAAGAGAAGTCCTTTTACTGCGGTTGATGCTCAGAAGATGTTACTGTGGTTAATCTTTACAAGACATTACTGTGGTTCGTTATCTATGAGGTATCTTTGACACACAGAACTGCTGCGGTCAATTATCCCGATTTCTCGGATTCATCAAAATAATGTCCAACAAATCTGTAAAATATAAAGATAGTTAACTGCAGTACTTCTTTATGCGCAGTAATATCTTCCTGAGCATTAACTGCAGTATAATGACTATTTCTTTAATTAAATATAAATAATAACTACTGCGGATAATGCGCAATATTAGTTTAGAAAACTATATAAGACAATTTAATTCATATCAATAAAAAGTATGTTTTATTCTCTCTTTGATTTTACGTATACTCCTTGATCCCCAGTGGGTTTGACCTTTTGACTTTGTTATAGTAAAAGGAAGACCAACCCAGATTGGGAACGACACCCTGACTGTGGGAGTGAAAGCATAAAAATATACCATTGCACCGAAATACACATTATATAAATTTAACTTTATAACAATATTTGAGCTACATATACAAACTGTGTATATTAATTAAAAATATTACTATTCCCAAATAAGGCAATATCTTTATATTGGCTGTAGCAATATAATTTCAGAAAAAAATTGTCTCATTTTTAAAATTCCAGCTACAGCATATTAAAATTTCAGAATTTTAGAAAAACATTTTTTAAAAAAAGGGTGTGTCGGTCTATTTGGAATTACTTTTTTAGAATCTTTTTATTTCCTGTACCTTTTACATACCGGACAACCAGAATTTGAATTTCAGAATTAAGCCACATGTTATCTTTGCATTTTCTTAAAAAAAACGCAGAGATATAGAACCAAAATAATGACATATTAAGATAGCCAAGAATACAGCTTAAATTTATACTTACATATATTTCCAAATATATAATGTTAAGAAGGTGATACAGTGGTCCCTCAATAATTTCAAGGCCTAGGGAAGGCCAGGTGTCTTGAAATTATCGAAGAGTGAAATTAATGAGTCCGGAGTATATATTTTCTGCCAACTATGGGCGGAGTTTACATTATTCTTTAATAGAAAAAAAATATATCAAGTAATGATTCGATATGCTTCAATCCTCTGTTTAAATTCATTCTAGTTAAATATAACCCCGGGCTGCATTACTGTTTTCTACCCCCCTGTCTCATAACCAATTATTGTTTCAAATTCTTATTCAATCAAATAATAACAGCTTTTTGGTATGCTTTTAGCTTATTATATAATGTTTATCTAATATCATTTTCAATTTTTTTTGATACTTTAATAAAATCTATCAAATCCAGAACTAAACAATAAAAATGAGCAAAAAAAAACGTTTCACTTAATATTGCAAATCACCTTGAGATTTGTGATATTAAAAAGAAAAAGCCATCTATGAGTAACCCCCAATTGGCTGAATGGGCGAAGGAAACCTTTGGCCTTCAAAAAGCTCCTGATGCTTCTATAATCTCAAAGATTTTGAAGAGAGGAGACCAGAGCTTGATAATGCAAGCTGATGTAAAAAACAGAAAGTGCATTAGAAAGGGGAAATGACCTGTATGTAATATATCTCAACATTATGCATTTTTGCTCCATATAAAAAATAAAATTAACCTTATTATATTGTCACACAACTATAGCAAATTGAAGAAGCAGTGATTCTTTAGATCAACATTGCTGAAAATAATCAGATTCCCATCACTTGGGAATTGATTAAGACTAAAGCTACTATTTTTGCTAAAAGAATAGGCGTTAAAAACTTTAGTGCTTCTCAAGACTGAATGGAGAAGTTTGGAAAGCGTCATTGCATTAAAATGAATCGAATTCATGGTGAGGCTGGTTCTACTGATATAGAATCGCTTCAGATTGACAAGGCTGCCATCAAAGAGAAGATAGAGGGATATAGTGCTCGTGACATATATAACTTTGATGAAACAGCACTCTTTTATGCTGCCCCACCAAGAACAACAATTTCTCACCAGAAATTTTCTGGTTGGAAAGATAACAAGAAGCGCCTGACTGTAGGTCTCTTGCACAATGCAGACGGAACGGACAAGTGGTCCAATGTACTGATGATTGGGCATGCAAGAAGACCAAACTGCTTCAACAAGAACAACAAGAAGCAAGAAGCAAGTGATCATGGATTCTCCATGTATCATTACAATAGCAATGCTTGGATGACAAGATCAATCTTTTATGTTTTCCTCTGTTGCTTTGATCATGCCATGAAAGCTCAAAAGCGCAAAGTTCTTTTGATTCTTGACAATTTATCTGGTCATATAGTTGATTATATACCTACAAACGTCGAGCTTCTTTTTTTGCCACCAAACACCACTTCCTACCTTCAGCCATTGAATGGTGGTATTATTCGGGCATTCAAGGCTTATTTCAAGTGTAAGCAGTATGGAAAGGCATATCAATATATTGGCATGATTCAAAATGGCAATCAAGATAAAATCGGGCCAATTGATAAAATCTTTGAAATTGATCAATTGTGGGCCATAAAATGGATAAGAGAGGCTTGGGAATCTGTCTTGGCAAAGACTATTAAGAACTGCTGGAATGCAATAATCTTTTGCTTTATTGAAGAAAAAGATAGTGAAGGTAGTAGTAAAGCAATTTATTGGTCATAATAGTAGTATAATCTTTCAATTCCACTTTCTTAATATTCTAAATATAATTTATAGATGTAAACCAGGCTATGATTCAGCAAAGTCTGGCTGAAAAGGTTCTTGTCGAGGGTTTACAAGAAACCCTGGACAAGATTGCTGGATCAGGTCTTCTGTCTCTGGAAGATTGCCCAACAAATGAGTCTGATCTACTCTATGAGAGACAATGCACTCATAGAGTGGTCAATGAAAATGAGATCACAGATATTGTGATAGAAGAACATGACGCCGATGAAAATGCAGCCAACAACAGCAATAAAAAAACTGCTGAAGTGGAATCAGCAGTTTCTTTTAAGAGAACTTATTCTGCTTCGGAAAAGTTTGAGTGTGTTTGCACGCTTTTGGATATCTTGGAAGATGAAGATATTGACAGAGACTTGGTCAGTAAGGTTGAAGGCCTTCGAAACAAGTTCCAGAAAACCGCGAACTCAAAGCAAACTAAAGTCACCAGCTTCTTCAAGTCTTTTTAAAATTTATTCTTTTTCAAATAAAATAAAAACAATTTTCTATAAGAAATATATTTTTCTTTATTTAAAAATAGAAAAAAAAAGTTAGCAGCCAAGTACAGTCAAAGCTTGATTTCGTAATATGTTTGTAAATAATAACAATTGCAAATAACAATAAATAGTAATGACAGATAGAAATAATAAAATCTATAATAAAAACTTTTATAACAAAACAAATTAGAATTATATTTATATTTTTCAAGTAAATAATTTTTACTAAACAATTAATAAATAAAACTTAATCAAAATATAGCACATATAGTTTTATTTTATTTCTGAAAAAAAATAAAAAAAAAATTTAAAAAAAGTAAGCTAGATAACAACTTGATAACCCAGTGTTTGGCATGAAAACTTAACGCACTTGACATTGATGTCAATTACAAAATCGTGAAAAGCCAGAATTAAAAAAAAATTAAACCAAACTGTAACTATATTGCTCTTGTCTGATTGGCTAGTTTTTTTTTTTTTAAGGATTCAAGGCCAAAAAATTTCGTGAAAGTGAAATTAACGAGAACCGTGAAAGTTAAGCCCTATTTTTCGAGTTGGGTCTTCAGAGCCTTGAAATTATCAAAGCGTGAAATTAAAGAGGCGTGAAATTATCGACGGACCACTTTAGGAATAGTTATATATTGTGAGAACAATTGTTAATAAAGCAGAAGATTTTTTTATTAATGACGTTGTGTATTTAAAGTTCTAAAATGAGCTTCATATTTAGCTTTGATTTCTTGAAAAGCCTTTATAGGAGCAGCATATGCTGCTCTGATAACCTCTGCTTCCTCTTCTGTAGCATACTGCATCAGTTGATACAAGTCTTGCTCATTATGTCCAGTTGTTAATGAACAATTCTTTACATACTCAAATGCCTCTATGGAATACCCACGCCCAGTGCTCTCCGTTGTGCCATCAATTGACATAGTGTTGTAATTAACAAACTGCTCACCAGAAATTGTGATTGGCAGCACATTATTTGCAGGAGCCACAGACAAAAAAGCAAAGCCTGACATATGGATACGGAGCAAATGAATATGCTTACAAGGCTTCATGTACCTAGCCCAAGAATAACACATACAAGAAAGAATAACATTGTTGTTAACTTCAACTTGATAGGTAATACCATCTTTGGTAAACGAGTTGATGAACCATAACTCGTCTTCAAGAATATCATCAGTGTCATCAAGAGTGGCGTTCAGAGACATTGCTTTTGATGGGCTAACAATCATATTAGCACGCATGTATGCTGGAACAGCTTCAGTAGACATCTCTATATTCCTTTGTTGTCTTTGGGCAGCTGTCATTGGGCCACTGCGCATATTGATTCTGATACTCTCCTCTTTGAAGTAGAACTCTACTTCGTTTGTCAGTATGAAAATCAGTCAATCAAATCTTTTGTTGCGACTGTGGTCTAAAAAATGAGTTTTTAGCTGGTTGTGCAAAGACTTGATGTAGTTGTTTATTAGCATGTAAGACAATTCAAGCTGATGAAAAGCTCTACTCCAAACACAATACTTAGTTATGATATACCAGTTGGTCTCAAAGTATCAGACAAAATCAGGTTGACTTTGCTGATATTTTCCAATGAAGTCGGCAATCTTGTCAAGAAATACAACTATATGCTCTTTATATATGATATGCTTAAGAAAAGCCATCATTTCTCTTCGAACCAAAAAATTTTAGGCAGCAGTATTTCCTGTCTTGACTTTCAGGTTTAGTTGTCTGTATCATGCTTGACTGACGTGAAAAAGATAGTATTGGATCTGGCATCAAGGGAAGATTGCCATGAGTGCATTTGTCTTAGCATTACTACAGTCAATAGTAAACTGCCAGGGGTTTGCAACCAACTTATTGTCTTTCAAGTGCTTCCACCATTGGACAATGGGACTCAAAGAATGGTCATTGGTCAGCATGTATGCACAGGGAAAACCACGATCAAGTTCTTCATCACGAATGACAATAGTATAAAGAATGTCATTTGATCTTTGAGTGATACTATAGGTGGCATCCATATAGAATGTTGCTGCAGCTTTTATCTTGCTTTGCTGGAAACGCGAGATAAATCCACATGCATACAGGCTCTTGTCGTTTGAATATGTCTGCAGGTTACCTTCAAAGATAATAAAACCTTTGGGAGAAAGTTTTTTGGTAAACCACATCTTTATAGACTTAAACACTGCAAAAGGAGGGTGGATTCGGTCGAATTTTACTTTTTGAATTTTGGCAAAATTTGGAAAAATATTTCAAACACCATCATTTTTCAATATATTTTTTTCTTGAGATGTGAATTCGCAATTTTTTCTAATTATATTAAATAAACACAGATACAAACACAAATATTTATTAATTAGGCAATAAATCGCACAATTGTCTTAAAAAATATATGTTTCGATTGACTTGGCAGAAAAATAAAAAATAAAAATAAAATATTAAATGTTAAATATAGTATTTAATTATCTTTCTGGAAGAAAAAACTTGTTGTTACAGATGCACCTAATTTAGACTCAATAATATTTTTATTGCATCACAAAAAATACTAATTTTTATTAGAATATAATAATGTATGACATATGACTTATTTTTAATAAGAAAGTATATCAAAAAAATTGAAAAAAAGAGCAAGAATTGATGTCATAAAAAATACAAGAAAAAAAAATCCAAAAAAGGCCACTTGCCAAAATGACCGAGAATTAATGTCATATTAAAAAAACGCGAAAGAGAAAAACTACGCCATTATATCAGTGATTATTAAATTGAAGCCCCATTAATAATCAGGAACACTTTTTTTAAGAAAAGATTGCTGTATCAAAATCCATTTGTAATTCTTACTAATAGGGGCGGTAAGCTCAATGTAGTCAATGACATAGTGAACAAGATATATCAACTCATTATTAATGACAAAAATAAGAGACATATAAAAGATAAAAATAAAATATAGTATACACCTCTTTATTATTTTATTATTATTAATATTATTCTTACTGTTATGAATTCTACAACTAAAACCTATACTGTTATATGTACATGTTTATCATGTACCAAAAATGCAATTGGCAGAACTTTGCAAAATGCATAGACCTTTAAGCGTCATAATGATGCTGATAAGTTATTAGACATTGGCCCAAAAAATCGAGGTAAATGACATTTGAGTAATACGCACATTACTGGATAAATTGCAATCTAATATTTTTTTTTGTTAATTATCAGTTAATACAGAAGTTGTCGAAGAAGAGACAGATGTTGAGATGGCAGATGTATCTGAAAAATTGATTGATTGTGAGTATAAAATTTCTTTTTAATAAATCATAATTTAGATAGCTAATAGTCTGGTTTTACTATAGATGAAAACAATTATTCTATTGTATCAGCCGAAACTACTGTACAGAGTGTATCTTTTTTGAGAGAAGATGAGATTTTTCAATTCAAAGAGTCTGATGTCAAGACAACATCATTGGCTTCTGACAATGACGATCCTGATTCAAGCGATGAGTCTGAAGATGAGAGCAAAGTTGAGGTTGCCAGTGTTGAAGATTTTGAAGACATGGTTGCTTCCGGTATGCATACATTTAAAAAAGAAATATATATAAATTGTGTTACAAATAATTAACAGAAATACTTGCCTTTGTAGTTGCTTCTTTGAAAATTCATGAAATGTCTCAAACAAGCCAATTCATGGCTATATTTGGCGTTATCTTTCATGCGTTTTACTTGGTTCAAGCAGATAGAACTGCTATGTTAAAATTCTTCCGCCATCTTCTTGTTGCCTTTGATAAGGATACTGATCTCCCACTCACCATTGATGCATTAAAGACTATGACTGGCTACAATTTCATGACAAAAAGCATCGTCAAATACACCGTCTGCAACAAGTGCTTTGCAATTTATCTACCAGGCAATTGCCAACCAAATTGCACATTCAAAAAATATACAACCACACCACTAACATACTGCAGAAATCCTCTTTTCTCTGACACCAAAGCTGATCGCGCCGTCCCTCTCATGGTTTTCCCATACAACTCACTCAAGAATGCATTGGCACAGCATTTTGCCAAACCTGGGTTCGAGCATCAAATCGTTCAATGGAGATCAAGGGAAACCTTAAACAGTACCTTGTTGGACGTCTATGATGGTGCAATGTGGTCTGAGCTCCTTGATGAAGATGACGAGCCTTTTGTGAATCACGACCATTCTTTGATGTTGACATTGAATGTGAATTGGTTTCAACTGCTCAAGAGTTGTACACATGCAAGTGGGGCCTTGTACCTGTCAATGAACAACCTGCCTAGGGAAGAAAGAATGAAGCCAGAAAACATTATCCTTGTTGGTGTCATGCCTAGCACTGCAAAAACACCTTAAAATAATTGAATTCCACTTACCTGGAATTATCGATAATAGTAGCCAAAAAATTACAACCCAAGTCATTTCCTGTGTTTAGCAGCGAGAATATATTTAAAGACATATCATTGGCCTAATATATATCAGAGTCTCTGAGAGAATTTTTTCAAAATAATAAAGACAATTATAATAAGCAACGGCTGTTACACGCTTCCTTTATTATTAAAAAAAATTAAGTGAAAAAATGATTTCCATTGCCAATCCCGATGAAGTTCGTTGCAAATGCACAAGATGCAATCGCAATCCTCTTGGATACACCATGACAGATAAAAGAACTGCCAAGCGTCATGCCCAGAATGATAATGACAGGAATATGGATAAAACCATTAATGGTAAATTAAGTTATCAATTTTTCATTTATTTATATGATGTATTCTAATCTATTAGAACAAATAGTTTTGACAGCCGAAGTAAACACTGGTGAAGCTGATATGGACGTAGATCAAATTGAAGAACATATTGAATGTAATAGTATTTTATTTTTTATACCCAATGCGCACTCTATTTAAACTCGGTACCAATAGATGATAATTACTCCGATGGTGCACCCTCACCAGAGCAGTATGTCAATACCCACTTACCTCTTTTGGTGGAAGAATCTCTTTTTGAAACAGAGGAGTATACCTCAGAGTATGAGTCTGAATATGAGTCGTCGGATGAATTTGAGCAAGAAGAACAGAACAGAGAGCAAGAACAGGGTAAATATTAAAAATAAACTATGATTGAAGAAAAAAGGTTTGAATTAAAGAAACAAAAAATTAATATTATTTTATGATAACTTACAGAGTCTACAGAAAACCTTCCAGAGAATATTTGGCATCGAGTAATTGCGGTTTTCACTGTGATATTTATTTCTAGCTTCATTGTGGATGAAGGCGCAGTAATTTTGATTACATTCATAAATACAACCCTCAAACATTATGGAGAGAATTTCCGACTTCCCACAAGCATTCTGGGTTTGAGGAAAATGACAGGATAAAATGACTTGACAAACGGCGTATCAAAATATGTAGCATGCAGTAATTGTCACACATTGTACGATTACAGCAACAACACACATATATTCTGCAATTTCAAAAGAGTTGGTAGTAAGACGCATTGTAAGAATGATCTCTACAAGTCTAGTATGAAGAACGCCATGATTCCAAAGTGCACATTTGTTTATAGCTCATTGACAACTACCTTGAAAAAAAATGTTTACACGTCCTTCTTTTGAGAGTATGATCAACAGATGGAATCGTGAACCAAAAGTTGACGGTACTTTATTCGATGTATATGATGGAAAGATGTGGAACGAATTAGTGGATGAGGATGGTGTCCAGTTTGTTTTGAAGGAACGATCATTACTATTGACACTGAACATTGATTGGTTTCAACCATTTAATGGAGTAACATATTCTTGTGGTGCGATATACCTGACAATTAACAATCTGCCGAGAGAAGAGCGGAACAAGGCAGAAAATGTCATTCTTGTTGGATTGATGACTGGACCTAAAGAAGCAAGCACTGACGAGATCAATAACTATTTGCGTCCTCTTCTTGATGAACTTATGCTATTGTATTAAGGTATCACAATTGATACATATAACTGCTCAGGTGCTCTGGTGCGTGCTGCTCTGTTGATGGTTGCATGCGACATCCCTGCTGCAAGAAAGACGTGTGGGTTTACATCTCACAACAGCACATATGCATGCTACAAATGCAATCGTCAGTTTGCTTGTATTGATGGGACCACTGCTGTAAACTATTTTGGGCTTAAGTTTTCGGAATGGGTAGGCTGCACAAAAGAAGAAAATCGCAGACATGCAAACCTGTGGAAGAATGCAAAGACATTGACAGAGAGAAAGCGATTGGAGATTGAGAATGGTGCTCGTTGGTCTGAGCTTCATCAACTTGTGTACTTTGAGCCAGTGCGTGCAACCATTATCGATCCCATGCACAACCTTTTTCTTGGGACTGCAAAACGAATGATGGATATTTGGATTGCAAACAATTTGCTTGATGACAAAAATTTTGTAGAGATGCAGGAAGAGGCTAATAGAATAGTACTCCCTGTAGGGTATACGACTCTGAAAATAAAGATTGGAAAGAAATTTCCATTTATGAAGGCAGATGAGTGGAAATCATGGTGCCTGATATACTCTCCTGTTCTGCTTAAGACACGCCTGCGAGATGATCTGCTTGGCAATTGGATTCATTTTGTCGATGCATGCAGAGAATTGACGAAGCCAAGTATCACCAAAAATGGGATCAAAAAAGCTCACGAAAGTTTGGAGGAGTTCTGTGTTGGTTGTGAAGACTTTTATAAACCAGATGTATTCACGCAAAACATGTATCTCCATCTCCATCTAAAAGAAACGATTGAGGACTTTGGGCCAATTTACGGATTTTGGCTATTTAGCTTTGAGCGCTATAATGGTGTATTGAAAGGGTTTGAGACAAACCAGAAGAGTGGGTTCGAGAATACCTACATGAAAAGGTTTCTTGAGAGTTCTTACAATGGTGACTTTTGTCAAGCGCATCTCAGAAATGTTACCAGTCCTTTACTCCTCTCTCTCTTTCTCAAGCTGTCTGGTCGTAAAATCTATAATCCTGCACTTTCGCCACATCCTTTGATACCGTCATTCTTTCACTTGCCAACGTTCTTACAATCCGCTGAAAAGCCTTCAAAGCAAACATTTGGCAACGAACCTCTACCTCTTTCCGCTCTACCATTATGTTTGAAGCCACCAACAACAATGAGAAAATCCGAGTATGATTGTCTGCTCGATATCTATAAAATTGAGTATGACAATGATTCTCTTTGCAGTGCCAAGACAACAATCAGGAATTGTTGGTTTGTGAATGACCGAATCCAGAAGATTTCGTCCATCAATCTTCTTGGACAAGTTTACACAGGTGGAGAAGGCTTGGTCGTGAGAGGATCGCATATACAAGCAAAATTTATTGAAAAAAGTGGAGACTCTGAGGAAAGATATGCTGGTCGTATTAAGTACTTGTTCTTGCACGATTTTACACCAAACCTTACACACACCAACCTTTCCCCTTGTCACAACCCCCAACACGTATTTGCCTTTGTTGAGTGGTACAAAATTCCTTGCTATCAACCTAGAATCAAGCAGGGCATCGAGTTGTATGAGCCAGAATTTCTGAAGTATGACTACGACAACATTCTGCCTGTCCACCACATCTTGTCGCCAATTGCAATTGGAAGTCATGTGTCTGGTAGTGGTGCGGCAAAAGTCGTTGTTATTCCTCTGCCAAGAAAGCTATACACTTAATAAAATACTCTATCTTTTTTTTAAAATAATAATAATAATATAAAACATAGTTCATAGACATAAAAAGAGATGTGATAAAGAGTGCAACTAAAAAGACAGAAATTTTATTATACGCGTTTTGACCACGTAGGCATTTTTGTGACCAAGCCACGAGGAATTGTCTTGTGTACTAACACATGACTCCGCGACTTCAACTGCGTTGCTCTTTTTCCCAAGTCATCTCTGGCGAGCTCATCAAGAAAGTCAAACACGGTATTCAACTATAAATGTATATATACATCAGGAATCAAACAACAGAAAAACCATTTTATATAAAACATTACCTCATCACTACGCCAATCAGGACGAGATGCAACAACAGAAGTATTGGTTTCTGTCTCATCACCAGACATTGCATCTCTGTAAAAAACGCCATTATAATCCCGATTAAACTTTTCAGTGACGGCATCCTTATGCTTTGTGTACGTTCTTTTTCTCCTTTTATTAAGCTACGATATATATAATATTTTAAGTATACTTGTCAAAATTGAATTATTATAAATAGAAATGCTTACAGCAGTCTTTCTATTTCCTCTTCTGTTTGAGGTAGTGTTTGTCTGTCTGTCTTCTTCAGTAAGCTTACTAGCAGCCAACTGATTATAATAGCTGTTGTGGTGATCCAGACACTTGGTTGTTGGATTTATTACATCTAAGAACATATTCCTATTATTATAGTAAAACAGCTATCATTACAAGAACAAATGAATAATTTATTTATTTTACTTATGGTAAATCAATAAGACCAATAATTAATTACAGTAAGTACTGTGGTGATCCAGACACTCGGATGTTGGATTTATCACATATAAGAACATATTCATATTGGGATAGCGTAGTAGCTATCATCTTGTCGGTATAAAATATATATAAACGATTAAGTAATCAGCCCAATAATTATTACAGTTAGTACTGTAGATAATATCTTAAAGATTGTTAAGATAATTATATCATACTGCTGGGTAAACTGTGTCAGATCGATATGGAGCTAATTTAGTAGGAAGTCCTAAAGCTCTAGTATAAAAGAGAAAAGAATAGCTAAGAGCTAAAGAAGTACGATTTATGACTTGATGTCATAATTGTAACACCGACACTAGTTAAGCAGTAAATACACTCTAATAACCAAATATAGTAAAGGAAGAAAGCCTTAAGAAACTAAGACGTAATGACAAGAGCAGATTGTGTTTTCTTATAAAAAGGGACACTTTTTATTTATGAATAAAGAGAACTTATATACAGTCTCAAAGTATTTCTATACGTCTCTATTATCAAATATTTTATTTTTCTATTGTTTCGTACCTGAAATACCACAAGTACTGTAATTATGACAGCTCAGTAAGCACTGAGTTAATATGAGGACACTGCAATTAGATTAAATTATAAACATAGCAGTACCAGCTCTCTAATATCTAAATGAACTCAGACTTCAGAAATTAAGATGTGACTAACAAAGCAGATCGTGTTTTGATATAAAAAAGACAACTTTGTATTCTTTAATAAAGACAACCTATATGCAGTCTCAAAGTATTCTTATATACGTCTCAATCTTTTTACTGTTGATTTTATTCTATAAAACTTCACAGCTGTTTACAATTATACCACATAGCTCTTTTGGTGATACTATGGCTGCTACAGGTTGACGACGAATGTAAAGCATCAAATCACTTGCAAGATTCTTGTTAAACTCGTCAGACAAACCAACATTGACATCCCAAGTTGGTTTATCATCATTCTCTCCGATCAACTCCAAATCATCTGTCTTAAGATTAATATCTTTTAACCGCCCCCGAATAATATTCTATTAAAGGTATATTGATGTTAGATTTAAAGTGAGATTGTTTTTATAATTTTAGTATTTGAGCTTACTGAGATCTTTGAGTGTCTTGAGCTGCTTATGATGTCCTGAGGATCCATATCAGAATCCAGAACGGCTTGCATGCCAGTCGATTGAGCACCCACCTGGCATTGTACTGTTCAAATAGTCAGTCTATTGGAAAACAATATAGTTTGTGTTTAATTACCTTTCAATTCACTAACATCGGAACTAACGTCTGTCATTTTGTCATTGAGTGTAGTGAGAAGACTGACTACATCATTAAACTCTGACACTGGAATTGACATATTTTCTGGTCTAGGAGCAATCATTGGATTTGACGATTCTATACACCCAGTGTTGACTGCGTTGATCAATGGCCTAGATGTTGATCCATTGGTATGTGCGTTCTGGTTGATATTAGTTCTTGAAGCCATTATCTGTATTTTTATATAATAAAATAATAAGTTTCTGGTATATATTGCTTGATATTTCTATTTTAATAAATTTTTAAGAGAGTACTTTACACGTAAAGAATTGTAGAGTAATTGAGTGATTAAACAATTATGCTAATGATTAAGCGAGCAAGTTGAGCAAGTGTATGAGTGTGTAAATACTTCTTTATTTAAATGATCGAGGAGATCGAAATATATTATTTTAAAAAAATTGAGCTAGAAAACAACTTCTTTAGGTATATAGTAAGTAACAATTGTTTTATGAAACATATAAAGCTATAATTAGTAGACAATTTTTTTTTTCAAAGTAAGAGAAACAGTCTAATAACTCTTTCAGGGTCTACGGCTTTTTCAAACACTGTTTTTTATTTTCCCACCTTTTTCTGTTTTTCTCTACTCTTTAATAATATTAATAAAAATGACACTCTTTTAATCCTACTATGTTTCACTTTAGGCACCCTTAATATATACATATGATGCAGGTGTCTTTCATTATACAAGAGGTACTTTACCATTAAATATATCATTATTTTACTAACTATAAATTACTTTAAATAGCTATTACATATATTTCTCTGATATAACTGGTGCAGACAAAAAAAACACAGAAACATATTGGTGGCATGTACGTATATATCTATATCAACATCTTCTTCCCAGTATTAAAAGCAATATCTAACATCTACTTTAAATATAGCTCACCCTTGATTTACATATGGTCAGTAAAAACAAATCATTTAAAGAATATAAGGGTACGTGTTATTCATTTTATGATTGTGTTGTTTTTATTTTGTTTTGTTTTTTTATATCAGCATTCTCACTCTCTTTTTTTATAGTTGAAATGGTTCTTCACATTCTTATATGACCGGTACTCAAGGACAAGACATGTTCCTTTAGTAAATATGTATGTATATGTTTTATATTCCTTTCTTTGTAATATATACTTGAATGACGCATTGGCTCGTAGCTTTTGATAATATAAATCTGTGTTTTATTCCATTATTAACAAATTATTCTAACAGTATGTAAGTATCTTTCTACTCCCTTTAATCAAATAGCTTCAGTAAGCATATATACTCACTATCTGAGTTTATTAATTCAAAAAATTCTGAAATAAAATTTATAAGAAGTACAATATAACAGATTAGTGTATTTAATAGTAATACTATATAGAATTCTTATTATTGCCAAAAAAAAGGCTTTTTTTATCCAAAATAAAAACAAATAAAAAAATCATTTTACAAAACAGAACAATATCCAATTGAGAGACTCATGCTTAGCATTTGCACCTGTGAGAATTTTTTCTTTGATTCATTTAGCCAACAAACATTAAAGAAGTGCCCTGTTATTATGCCTGTTATTACAAAAACAAGGTCTACATCAAATTACAGGTGTAATCAGTGGTAGATAATACATTGTTCTGCATTTGGAATAGTCTATATAATTGATCCACAAGAACAGTTGATATACAGACATTATACCTAAACTCCCGGTTTTTATTTTTGGAATAAGATAATATTCAATTATTTTTGACACTTTATTCAATAACTTGTCAACTATAATTTCCTTAATATTTACGAGTAATTCATTTTTATGTGACAAAATATCCCGATAATCAAAACCTATTATTATAATAATTCCCAATGGTTTTTGCAGTGTAGTCCAAAGGAAGCAAAGATTGACCAGATGAACAACTTCTTGGAACCTCTGGTAGACGAGCTGGTAGAGTTATATGACAGCATAACTATGAAAACTCCAGAGTTTCCCAATGGTACTAGTATCTGCACTGCTCTTATGTTTGTTGCTTGCAACATACCTGCTGCAAGAAAGACTGCTGGATTTACAGGATTTGCAAGTACAAACGCCTGTCACATGTGCAAGCATCATTTCACTGTTGTTGCTGGAACAAGTAAGATTAATTATTCTGGATTCGATAATGAGAACTGGGTCTGCCAAACAAAAGAGGAAAATGCAACCAAAGCTGAGACGTGGTTCTGCGCAGAATCTGATGCAGAATGAGCTGTTTTGGAGAAGCAGCATGGCACCCGTTTTTCCAAGTTGCATCGCCTGCACTACTTTGATCCCATCCGATACACGATTGTTGATCCCATGCACAATTTGTTTCTTGGGACAGCAAAGCATATGATCAGTGTTTGGAAAGACCTGAGGTATCTCCCAACTGCTGTTCTCATCCATATGCAACGTCTTGCCAATGGTATTCTTGTTCCTCCTGGGTATGCCGTTTTATCAACAAAGATTGAATCTGGTTTCTCATATATGAAGGCAGACAAGTGGCAATCGTGGTGTCTGATTTATTCGTTGGTGGTACTAAAAGACGCTTTGCCTGAAGACGACTACAGAAACTGGACTCTCTTTGTAAAAGCATGCCAAAAGTTGACCGGTCCTTCAGTCACATATTCAGAAATTGACAGCGCACACCAGCTCCTTGGCAAATTTGAAAAAGAGTGTGAGACTCTTTATGGAGAGAGCAGCATCACGCCAAATATACACTTGCATATGCACTTGCGTGAGTCAATGCTTAACTTTGGTCCAGTATACGCATTCTGGCTGTATAGCTTCGAGTAATACAACGGCAAGTTGAAGAACATCAAGACAAACTATCGCAATGGTCTTGAGGTCACTTTCACAAGAGTCTTCCTGAAGAAAGCATTCATTGGTAGCTTTTTTCGAGCGTATTCTACCAATCTTTCATCACCACTGATAAAGTTCCTTGAGGGGGTTGCCCAAGTAAAATCAAATTCCAACAGCTCTTCTCCATTGAATTTGGATGCTGGCCACCCTCCTGCGTTGCCATTTAGCTTAGCAATGTTCCAGCAAGCTGCTACCAATCCATGATACAATGTCACCGGAAGTGAGGCCTTGCCCCCGACCACATTGCCAATCAAGTTGCAGCCTTTGACTATGATGAAGGATGATCACTATCAGTGGTTATTTGAATTCTATGTCAAGGCTTACCGGAGTACAAGTGTTTCCTTCTGTGTGGTAGGGAGAATCCCAATTGGTGAGAATGTATTTGTGAACAATCGGGTTCAAAAGGTGAAGAAGATTTCGTTGCTGGGGCAAGAGTACTGCAGTGGTGAAAAGAAGAAGCGCGGGTCTTTTGTGAGGATATTGTTTCTTGAGAGAACAAATGACAATGTATCTGAATTTCCTGGTCAAATAGAGTATTTATTTACTCATACCATCAAGATCGGTGGAGTCAAAAGAGTGTCAACGTTCGCATTCATTAAATGGTTTCCCGCCTACCATTCAAGTAGTCATCAGCCATTAGCTGATCAAGGTCTGCAGTTGTGAGACAAGGGATTTATGGAAGAAGATGCTTTGTGCATTGTTCCAGTGCATCGTCTGCATTCGTGCTTTGCATTGACTACACATAAAATGCAGAGTGGGACGCAAAAGCACCTGGTTATTCCACTGCCTAGAAAAGTAGTCATATAAAAAACAAAAAAAATAACAACTATTTAGGTTACTAGTATAAATAATTATAATACGAGTTTTTTTGACTGTAAAAAGGTTTATCTTTATTTATCTCTTTATTTTTATTAAGTTTTAACATTACTTCTTTATTAAGTATTTAAAAGAGCAATAGTAAATTATATTACCAGTTTTTTTAACTATTAACGAATAGTAAAAACCATTATTTATTTCTCTTGCTTTTATCAATAATATAAAAGACAAAAAAACTTGTATATTTAATATCCGACATTTACCATTTTCTTAGCCTTTATTACATATTCTTGCTAATATCGGTATTATAATTTCCAATAAAAAAAAACGAGGATAAAACAATCAGGGTTATATAATTAAATAATTGCTTTGTATATATATTTTTTTTATTAATTGGCTTTAAAATAAAATAAAATAAAATAAAATAATAATTTATTATTTTGATTTTTGATTTTGTCTTTTTCTTTTTCCTTTTATTTATATATTAATTGCTTCTCATCTTGACAATACCGCCTAATTATATTTTACCACTTCACCTCACATCATTCAACACAATTAATAAAAATTATTAAAGTACTATATGTACTTTATAAACAAAATAACGATTTATTGTTGGCGTGTGTGAATCCAAGCAGCAACACATGCCTTTTTCTCGTTCAATAACTTGATGTTTCTCAAAATAATTGGATAGACAGAATTGCCAATGACGTCTGGTCCCTTGTTAGCAAGTCTCTGTTTCTTCAAAACAGTAAAGTATTCATCTACCTGCATTATAATATAAATACTTTTGAGTTAGAAGTATTAAAAAAATAACTTTTATCATGAGAGCCTTACCAAGGGATGTCTATTTCTAGGAGTATATCTAATTTTATTTTTCCCCTCATCTGACTCAATATCAAATAACATGTCATAGTCCAGAAGGTCAACAACAGTCTCACCAAACTTAGACTCAAGGTTTGTCTTGTCAGCTAAGTAAATTGCCTTGTAGTCTGCAAGAATCTGAAAAAAAAGTTAAAATAGTTTACACAAAAACTGTTGACTATACTTACGTTTCTCTTTCTGGACTGGCGTCGAGAAATTCGATTTTGTCGAGCTATCTTTTCTGGCAAAGCTTTTGCCCTTTGAAGCATATACGAAATATATCTTCGGGTTTTCTCTTCCATAACTGCAGACGAAACAGACTTTACTTCAGCTTGCTGATATGTGTAGCTCTGCACTACATCAGCAATGGGACAGTTGGATATTGAGAAGGCGCCCTCATTGACCGTTAATAGCATTGTCGCCAGAACTGCTCGTGTTTGAGAATAGATCAATCTCTGCAAAATATAATGTAAGTAACTTTGCAATATTCTATTATTAGTATATATTCTACCAAAACCATTGGAAGGCGGTACTTTATATATTCTTCTGTAGTAAGAGCCTGACTGATGGGACTATGGTTTGAATTGTTATTCTGGCCATTGGTTGCTCCCATGTTGTGGTAGACCTTCTCCAGAAGTGAATGAGATTCATTCAGTTGGGTGCTCATGGTAGACAAAGTGGACAGGACAGTACCATCTAGCTCCGAGCTAACTGTCAAGCTGGGAAAAATTTCCCGTTGTCTTGTGCTTGCTGCTGTCCCAGCGGTTTGTTGAACAGACTTTTTTGTAGTTGTCTTTTTTGTTTTTTTGGTTTGCTGCGTATTAGAAGACATGAATTGAGATATTTAAAGCTAATGAAAGAAATGGAAACATTGTGAATACTTTAATAATTAGAGTAGAGTTTCTATAAAATAATAAAATAAATCAAAACATATGTAAAAGTGGAAAGTAAGGCACCAAAAGATTATTTTTCTGATGATGCTCTTTATAGCATTTTGATCTCTATATTATACTTTTCTTTATAAGCCGACTTGGAAAGGCATTTGTAATAGCTTACAATCATTATAAAAATGTAAGAGATTATAGTTTAGTATGTAATGTCTTGTCTCAATCGGGATGAGTTGAATGACTTTCAATTTGCTCAATTGATTCTATCAGTTTCTCAGAGTCAACGGTCATAAAATTATAATTTTAAATTTCTCCCATTTTTTTTTAAATTTCTTCTTTCTTCTTCTTTACTTCTTTCTTAATGTCTAACATAGTAAGCATCAACTCACATCAAAGTTTCAAGACCTAATCATCTTGTTGTTTTTATTCTAGCATAATACACTATGCTTTAAACCACCAAGTCCTTCTTAACTGCCTCACAAATAATGATAAAAAGATAATAAAAATATACTTGAATATTTATTCACAATTTATGTATTAATTATTCTGCTTAGATTTTTCTGGCCCGATAACAAAGACATATACCTTGGGAGGGTTTACAAAATGGTATGTTATATAAATATTAATGTACACCTTCAAGATACAACTTGTATTTATTATTTTTCTTATGTATACCATACACTCTATAGTCACTAGTCTTTATCTCGGTTCTCTTTTTTTGATTATACACACACTCTTATTCTCTACAGACATACAAGTAAGTAAATAATCATTCTACTTTTTTGTATGTAATTCTAATGAAAAGAAATTATTTTATAGATAATATCTCCATTTCCTGCATGCTGCCTCTTCTATTGTATTGAATAATTGGTAAGCAAAAAATAGTCTGATACTCTTTATTTCATTTTAATAAAAGATTATATTTTATAGAAAATGTCATTGTATTTTCTGTTTATCAACTCTTTTGTTTTCTGAACTGTCTGATAAGCAAAGCATAGTCTTATTTACTTTGCATCGTATTAACAAAAGTTATTATTTTTATAGTCAATATTACTATAATTGAGACATTTAATTAAAACGTTGATATATCTATCTTTATGTTAAAGATATCCATCTGTTCTCATGTTTAACTTTATTATAAGTACATTCATATTTTTTAAATAATCTGTCGCTCTTAAATAAATATACCTAGAACATTCTTTCTAATCCACCCTATAGTTATTTTTTATAAAAGTAAACAAATAAGCCAAGAAGGCATGCCGCAGCAAGCACTGGAATACAGTAGGGGTCGATTGCACCAAGGGTGGACCAATGGATGTTCAAAAGGAATAACATAGTATCTACTTAAATAAATAACAGCATCGAGTGTGATATTTCTACCCAACTGCAACAGAAGACGATTAGTAATGTACACGAATAGAAATAGCTAGAAACAATAAGAAATTTTTTTCAAACCAATAAAAACCTGTAAAATGACCCATAAACATCTAAATCTTGACTAAATCTTGACTAAATCTTGACCAAATCTCTTCTTTAACAACCTATATATAGTAATAAAAAGATGTTAAATGTTATGTGCTGTATTTAAAAAAACCCAAAACCAATATAAAATGAAAAGTCTGCAGTCTGATAAAAGTGTATTTAAATTTTCACGACCAAAATATATCACATAAAAGTATATAACACTTTTTCTTTTTGCGTTCTTAAAATTCAGTATACTAATTGTATTCATTTAGCTCACAAATTTTAAAAAATTGGCATCATAAATTCCAATCGAATTCATGCTGAATTTTATTCATTCAGACAGTATTTGGTCAAGATTTAGTATACTGAATTAGCCCTCCTTTTGCAGTGATATATAAGCTGTTTACCGTCAATTCAGTATATATATAAGCTGATGACAGGTGATCTGAACTATATATAAACATATGATATGCAATCGGATATATATAAATGGATAACAGTCAATCTCATACATATATAAGCTGAACACTGCCAATCTGATATATATATAAATAGATCACAGCCAATCTGATATATATATAAGTGGATAACAGTCAATGTCATATATATATAAGCTGAACACTACCAATCTAGTATATATATAAATAAATGATATCTGATCTGATATATATGTAAATCAATAACAGTCAATCTGTATTATATATATATATTTATCACATCTAATTTACTACTTATATAAGTTAATAAAATATAATATATAATCAACATTAGCTAATAACATTTGATTTATTACTAATATTAGCCTAAAACATCTTATCTGTCTCTGATATTAGTCAATACCATTGGATCTATTAAATTATATATATTCACACTTGTCCATATCCAAGTCATATCCGATCATCTCGTCAAATATAAGTTAGATACTCTAATCCTATTTAATCTTTAATTTTATATATATTTACAACTCTTTTATAATCTTTATATATATATAATATATAAATACATCAAAATTATAATAAATATTAATAAGTTGACTTGTTTATATATTTTTTTATTGATCTATATAATAATATTTTGATTTTTATAAGAAAATGAGTAAAAAAATATGAAAATTAATTTTTATTAATTCTGTACTTGCTCTTTACATATTTTGATACTTTTATATGATACTACTACATTTTTTTTATATAGCAAAAAAAATTAAAAAATTATTACTTAGTAAGAATTTCAACTTTCATTAGAAGAGATATATTTAATTATTGTTGGAACGGCTTTTTGATAGTTTAAAATTAAATGTTTTTCTATGCCAAGCTTTTACATAGTTGCTATTTATATAAACTATCTTCCTACACTAAAAATGCCAAGACTTCTCACGCTAGGTGCATTCAGACTAACCAAAAAAGGAATTTTTTTGCGAAAAAAGCTATTTTTCATCATTTTTTCCCACGAATTCAATGGTATTATTTACGTAGATCATTTATGCGAGATTATGCATGATTATGCACGTTATATAACAAGTATAGCCAAAAGTTACCAATTTTTTTCAGCAATGCAATTGTATTGTTTATATTACGCGAATATGCATAATGACGTATGTTACACAAACTTTATTTTTTATAATTTTATATATGTTTAAATTCTCTTATATGTGCCTATATATAATTATGCAATATTATGCAAGATTATGTAAGCTGATAACAACTAATTGACACTATATATAAACTAATTATAGCTGATCTCATATATATATAAGCTATTGATAGTTGATCTAGAATAAATATAAGCTGTTGACCACCAATCTGGCATATATATAAGTTGTTGATTGCCGATCTGGCATATATATAAGTTGTTGATTGCCGATCTGGCATATATATAAGTTGTTGATTGCCGATCTGGCATATATATAAGCTGTTGACTACCAATCTGGCATATATATAAGCTGTTGATTGCCGATCTGACATATGTATAAGCTGTTGATTACCGATCTGGCATATATATAAGCTGTTGACTGCCAATCTGACATATATATAAGCTGTTAACTGCCAATCTAGCATATATATAAGCTATTGACAGCTGATCTCATATATATATAAGCTATTGATAGTTGATCTAGAATAAATATAAGCTGTTGACCACCAATCTGGCATATATATAAGCTGTTGACTACCGATCTGGCATATATATAAGTTGTTGATCGCCGATCTGACATATATATAAGCTGTTGATTGCCAATCTGGCATATATATAAGCTGTTGACTGTCAATCTGACATATATATAAGCTGTTAACTGCTAATCTAGTATATATATAAGCTATTGACAGCTGATCTAATATATATATAAGCTAATAACCACTAATTTAATATATATATATAAGCTATTGACCAGCAATCTAGTATATATATAAGTAGATGACAGCTAATCTGGTATATATATAAATGGATGACAGTCAGTCTGCTATATATATGTAGATAACAGCTTATCTGCTATATATATAAGTGAATGATAGCTTATCTGCTATATATATAAGTGGATGACAGCTGGTCTGCTATATATATAAGTGGATGACAGCCAGTCTGATATATATATAAGTGGATGACAGCTGATCTGCTATATATATAAATGGATGACAGCTGATCTGCTATATATATAAATGGATGACGGCTGATCTGCTATATATATAAGTGGATGAGAGCTGATCTACTATATATATAAGTTGATGACAGCTGGTCTGATATATATATAAGTGGATGACAGCCGGTCTGATATATATATAAGTGGATGACAGCTGATCTGCTATATATATATAAGCTGATTATAGCTGATCTGCCATATATATATGTGGATGACAGCTGATCTGCTATATATATATGTGGATGACAGCTGATCTGCTATATATATAAGTGGATGACAGCCGGTCTGCTATATATATAAGTGGATGACAGCCGGTCTGCTATATATATAAGTGGATGACAGCTGGTCTGATATATATATAAGTAAATGACAGCTGATCTGCTATATATATAAGTGGATAATAGCTGATCTGCTATATATATATAAGCTGATTATAGCTGATCTGCCATATATATATGTGGATGACAGCTGATCTGCTATATATATATGTGGATGACAGCTGATCTGCTATATATATAAGTGGATGACAGCCGGTCTGCTATATATATAAGTGGATGACAGCCGGTCTGCTATATATATAAGTAGATGACAGCTGGTCTGATATATATATAAGTAAATGACAGCTGATCTGCTATATATATAAGTGGATAATAGCTGATCTGCTATATATATATGTGGATGACAGCCGGTTTGATATATATATAAGTGGATGACAGCCAATCTGATATATATATAAGCTAATAATTATTAATCTGGTATATATATAAGCCAATAATCATCAATCTGGTATATATATAAGCCAATAATCATCGATCTGATATATATATAATCTAATTACAGTTAATCTCA
>NW_017265165.1:395031-454543 GCF_001638985.1 Phycomyces blakesleeanus NRRL 1555(-) | reverse complement strand
CAATGGTGAGACAGTACATATAGATCCTAACAGTGTGCAACTTAGTATTTCCCACAGAACAATAGCTCAAGCTCAGTGATAATGTTCAAAAGAAATATAGAGGAAAACTGAATGAATTTTATTGAGATAATAATGTCTCTCTTATATACTAATTGACAACTGCATACAAAGTGACAATCTAGATACATCTTATGCTAAATGATGATTATTTAGAAGAGTGTACAGGTCTTTAGACATAATTACAAAAGGAAATAATCAAAAATAATCAAAAATAAAAATAATTAAACTACTAAATAATTTGAACTCTCGGGAAGCATACTAAAAAAGTAATATCAAGAAGTATAAAGAAAAAAGAGCAATACAAAGGGAAGCAAGCTAAAAAGAAAATAAAAATTAAGAAAAAATAGAAAAAAAGGAAAAAACATTTAAAGTCTAGTGGGAATTTAAATATCAATAGCAAGATAAAAGGAAAAAGAGGGAGAGAGAAAAATAAATCCAAGAAATTGGATTTTGTTGTGTCTAGAGATGGAGTCACAACTTTGCACTGTCCATAACTTAATAGTCTGTCCATAAGTTGATGTCACATCAAACAAATATATATTTTTGGTCAATGCTAAAAAAATTTCCAACACTTGTATCAATTATGACGCGTGATATGTTAGGTTTGTTATAGATTGTAAGAGATCACTTGACAAATAAAATATAATGATAATAGAATAAAACAGAAGATGGATACAGCAAAAGGTGGTAAGCAGCAATAGTTGACAGGTAAAAAAAGAGAGAACAACCAATAGAATCATTGTTAAAATCGAGAGAGAGAAAAAGGTATATGAAAAGAGAATGACAAAACAGAAAGGTAATAACCAACAAGGAGACCAAAACCAACAAACAATCTTCCTAAAACCAAGGAGCTGATATGTTATATCACAAGATGGTATATACTACAAAGAGAAGAAAACAAGAAAAAGATACTAAAACTGAATGAATGATTTATTGAGTTGAGTTTGATTCTCTTTTTATAGTCGACAAGATTTTAAGTTGATAATAGAAGTTCAGAAAAATAAAGATAATAAAAATAGAATGATGAATAATCAATACAGCAATGATAAAATATATGAATAAAAATATGGTAAAAAATATAATAATAAAGGTACTGATGTTGTGTGGAGATGTCGGCAAGATGAATTATTTGCATTGTAGAAGAGGAATGTTACTAGCATGAGGGACCATGATTTCGAATGAGTACAATATAGACAAATATGTTAACAAGGGAAAAGAAAAAATATTGTGTGTAGAAAGAACAGAGAATGGAAATGAGATTATTCCTGTGTGCGGAAAAATTCTCCTCTTATCACCGAGGGCACAGCACCACATCAACAAACCGTTGACGTCAACCTCTCATAACCGGGACGACACGTCACAACAAACTGCCGGACAAACCAACCGAGCAGACTGACCTTCCAGTACCGGACACCACGACATGACAAACGTGAACATAACTTACAACACACTTGATAAAACCGTCAATCTTCGATAGTATAGTGGTAAGTATCCCCGCCTGTCACGCGGGAGACCCGGGTTCAATTCCCGGTCGGAGAGTTTTTGGAAGTCTACATTTTGTCGTGCTTAATTTTGGTGATACAAGGTCTAGTGACTTGTTCTTACAAAAGAAGCAGGAATTAGAATGATTATTCATCAGTTTGTAATGTTAGAAATTTGTAATCAACTTATAATAATTTGTAATATTACTAGATACTACTTGAGTGTAGTTAAAGATAAATAATTATTTCAAAAAGTATATAAGATAACCCAAATCAAAATAATAAAAATCGTTTTCTATTCTCTCTCTTATTTGCTTACTCCTGTGTTGTTAAAGCTTGACCAATTTGGCTATGTTTACAGTGAATTAGAAGATAGTCTAGATCAGGAACGACATTGGATTGGTCTTTCTTTTACTATAATAAAGTCAAAAGGTCCAATCCACTGGGGATCAAGGAATATACGTAAAATCAAAGATAGCATAAAAGATACTTTTTATTGATATGAATTGAATTGTTTTATATAGTTTTCTAAACTAATACTGCACATTATCTGCAGTAATTATTATTTATATTTAATGAAAGAAATAGCCATTATACTGTGGTTAATGCTCAGGAAGATATTACTGCACATAAAAAAGTACTGCAGTTAATTATCTTCAGATTTTATGGATTTATCAAAATAATGTCTAACAGTGAGACAAGTATTGTTTTTGATCTGGGTTGTTCTTCCAATGCTATAATACAGCCAAAATTAGTCAAACCCACTGGGAATCGTGAACTAAGATAAAAAAATAAAAAGAGGTTAGAAAGATAGATAACTTTTATTGAATGAAATAATGCCCTCTTTTATATCTTTTCTAAACCTACCCAGTCATTATAAATGTCTGTTTCGGTTTCTATTCTATTTTTGTTAAGCTGTGGTTTCTAATTCTTTTGTGAGCAAAAGGAAATCACTTCGGTCATCATTCTCAAAAGAGAATTCTGTGTAATCGGCATCCTGATTGGTTGACAAGAATTCGGGGATGACATACAACAAAGTGTAAAAATGTTAAAATCTCAAAAGCTTCGTCGACTGCAGGATTTGAACCTACGCGGGCAGAACCCATGTGATTTCTAGTCACACTCCTTAACCACTCGGACAAATCGACGTTTGATAATTTGATATGGATTGTTGTTGAAACAATCTAAAGCAAACAATTTCAGTTGTCTGGCGGTGCAGTGACGTTGCAAAATTCTTTGTAATTCTAGAAAATTATATTCTATTATTTTTTTTGATTTTCCGACGGCGGCTGAGGCTGAATAGAAAGCAATTTTTCTATTCGTAGAGCAAAACACCAGTAAGTACAATAAAAAGACATCATTCTGTCAACAATAACTTCAGGTAACTACATATCGTATTCTATTTTCTCACTATATTTAACTGAACAAATTAACTTGGAATTAATATTACTTTTATTATATATTCTTACAAGCATAATTATCTTCATGATTATGACTTACTAATTATTTTATTTTATTTGTACTTAATGATAGTATGGAACAAATCACATTTAATAAATTGTCAATTATACAATTTTTATTATATATATATATATATTTATAATTTTATTTATTTAATTATTCAATAAGTCAATTGCAAAACTATAAATATCACAATACTTGCATTTAATAAACATTGATTTTGCTTTGTCTTATTTTCTGACAACAAGTTCTCTTAATATTTAATGCTGTTGATATTTTACTTGTTTGATTATCCGAGTATATTGAGTCAAGTCTATCAAGATTGAACAAAAGTACTGTTTTTCTCTTATTTT
Organism: Phycomyces blakesleeanus NRRL 1555(-); assembly: GCF_001638985.1. Classification (NCBI taxonomy): domain Eukaryota; kingdom Fungi; phylum Mucoromycota; class Mucoromycetes; order Mucorales; family Phycomycetaceae; genus Phycomyces; species Phycomyces blakesleeanus. The sequence continues at coordinate 451,188 of NW_017265165.1, read as the reverse complement.
TCTCTTATTGATTTTATTATCTTTAATTCTACATTCTCTTTTGAGTTTGTCTTTTTTCTCTCCTGTGGAAAAAAGAGGTTATTTCATATCTACGAACCTATTCAAAGCTCAAAAACCGTGATAACATCATTTGTCAACATTTATCACAAATACAAACACCACACATATCAGTTTTCTGTACCTGCAAAATTATAAAGTGCAATGTAAACCAGTTTCTGGTAGAAGGCACCAGATGGTGGATTGCTTCAGTAGTTTTGTTCTATGGTTAGCCATAACAGATGATACCAGACTTGTGTGCATTGACGTTGATAGTGAGTGGACCAAGTGATGTGTCTCAAAGGACAGGAGTGGTCCCCCAGGTTCTTAGGAAATCTTGTTTCTGATATTTTTTATATTCAAACCCTCAATTATATTCCACCCTTTAAATAATTAAAATACCTATCTACATCATCACCTCAGAAACGCTTGTGACCCACTAAAAGTTATAATTCTTTCACTTAAATTTATACACTACTTTATCACTGATATTTATTTATAATATTTTTACTATATTTTTATTAGATTTCATTATTATACTATTACTATATTTTTTACTTTACTTCATTACATTGTTATTATATTATTATTTTACTTCTGTTGTGGGGAGAAAATAAAGCAAAATATAATATAGACGAAAGAATTTGTGAGAACTTATGTAGGTTGTTTATTTCAAACGAAAAGTAAAAAATGATAAAATTCGATTCTCTTTCTACACAGAACTATCTACTGATATTTATATGTTTTTCTAATTTGTAATTCAATGTGTGCTTAAGTAATCTTTATCACAATGAGTCATCTTCCAGGAGTATTGTTCTTCTGCAAAGATCCGGAAAGACCAATTGATATGATACTTCTCCAGTCAGAGCAGTCCAAGAGTTTTGGTAAAGAAGAGCATTTATGCTATTGGTCATATTTTAGTATTCCGACCCAGATACTCGGATAATGTTTCATAATATTAAATAGTTATAGTTGTAGTCTCTCAATTAAGTATTTGTATAATAAAAGAAATATGTAGATGAAATATAATGATGCCATATATATAATGTATATGTATTTGTATATCCCATGTCATGGTGATAATAATAAATAATTAATTATGTGTATGATGATCTGTGTATTAGATAATATTATAAAGGGAGATCCGTTTGACTGGAATAGCTGAGGATATTATTTTATCCTTCAGTCTTACTCTCAGATTCAGCAGTAATCAATACTCATTCATAACAACTTCTATTCTATCTCACTATATTTTTATTTTACCTTTATTTAATTATTATATTTTGACTATACTTTTATTTATCCTCTTTATATTTTTATCATATTTATCAATTCTACTTCTACTATAAACACTAGTTACATGTAGGGAAAATTTTTCACTTGACTTTCTTTCCTTTCTCTCAAAAATTATTATAATAAAACATTTTTGTTTATAAAAAGAACATCTTTTTCAATTTATAAAAGTATCATTCTATTCTTTATCTTATTTTATTTTGTCTATTATTATCAGTATTTTTTATTTATATACAGTGTTCTTGTTCTTTGGAGTGTTGTCTCACTATGGCTATAGGAGTGGCAACTGTGTCTGAAATAGGCACATAACTATCATTTTTGTGGTTGAAAGCCAGTAATTTCTCTGCAGTTTTTAGTAAGATGATAATGTCATTAGCAATCTTTTAAAAAAATAGCATGAAATCTGTTTTTTTTGTTGCTATATGATGTCTTGAATAGACTAGAAAGTGTTTGTAAGCTGTAATAGCTACGTCAAGTATTGAAATATATGTTTTATTTAATATTAAAGATGTCAAGTTTTATTCAGATTAATTTTTTATGAAATTTGTAAATGGGATAGAAACATAACTGTCATTATTTTTTTTCAAACCAAGACTTTTTTTTAAAAAAATATATTTCTCTTCTTCTTCACTTAACAATTTTATTTTAATTTAAATTGCATAACGACATGTAGAACATGTAGAGAATGAAAAAAAACATAAGGTATATAGAAAATAAAAATGATAATATAGAATACATGGGAGACATAGAAAAAATAAAAAATATAGGGTATATAGAGCATATAAAAAATAAAAAAAAGTTGTAAAATAGAAAGATTGCCCATTGTAATGCACATATTATAGTTGAAAACATAATAAGATGCAATTACATAGAACTGATTTGCATTTGGTGGGTATTGTATAAGACCAACTTGATGATGAATATCATTGACACTTATTACTGCATATGTAGATTGTGTTTGGCAACCTGTTGAGCTGTTTTGTGACTGCTGTTTGACGATTGGTACAGATGAGTCGTGGGCAGTCGCATCATATTCCTTCATTACTTCAACAAAATCAAGGAAACAAAGAGAGCCAAGTAAAACCTCAAGCTAGAAAAAGAATATCACCGCACCAATAAGCCAGCTGTAAACAATTATGTTACCATTGCTAAAGTAAAGAAATAAATATAAGGTAAGTAACTTTTGATTTTATATTGAAAAATGATATACTTACTTTCTGTAAGGACAGATAAACATCACGTAATGATTACTGCAGCTTCTTTCATTTCTTCTTTGTCAATACATGCAAGATGAATACATGGTCGAATTCATCCATAAACAACCAGAAACAACAATCGTAAAATCACCAATGTTGGAAATCATCAAACTCAAAGTTCATTGATAGTATCTAGTTAAGGCATCCTTCACACTAGGGTTGCTTACACCTTCCACCAAATCATTGTTCAAATGAGCAAATCGATGAAATGGCTCCCACAACTGCGCACCACTAGAATCATTAGGGAGATTCATATAACTTTCTCTACCATACGACTTGGGCTGAATAAGATCAATTTTGTCTTGGATACTGATGGTCGTGTTAACATAGTTATGCAATATAAATTGCTCCACAAGAAAACTGGCATTACGGCCGCCCTTGCATTTAGACTTGATCAGCTTGGAAAAGACACCAATTACTCTCTCCATTGATTGAGTGGAGTAGCATCGAAGTGGACCTAGTTGCTTGATAATAAATGATATATGTACAAGATAGTGCTGCACTGGTCTGAAGACACTACGAGATATAGTCTTGTTCTGAATTTGTTGCGATAGATAGTGGTGCCAGTGTTTAAAATGTTCATTGTTGTTATTATTATTATTATTTTAAAAAAAGTTAAGATTAGTTTTGTATATAGTGATATAGTGTTAGAGGCATTATGACTTACACATCCATCTCATCCAGCAACTCTGAAGTCAACGTCTATTGCAATGCCAGTGCACAACCTTTGACAAGTGACAGCACTGCAGTTTTCACAGCCCTATTTGACAAGAATGGAACAACAAGAGTGGGAACAAGATACAAAATAAAGTCAAGCCAATCAACTGCATGAGTACCATCAATCTTGGAAAAAACATTATCAAAACTGCCTTGGAATGATACTAGTATATATGGTCTTGAACTTGTGATGCAGTTGGCAATTGTCACAAGACTAGTTCTTGGTATGATAAATGGGTATTCTGTAGTGAAGAGAGTATCATCTGGACGGATATAAAATTTTTTTGTCTCCTTGGTAAGGGACACAGTGATCAAGTCGTAAATGTGCTTTCCAATTCCTCTTGCAACTAAATGAAGTTCATCCAGTGCAAAGAAGGAAGATCTGGAGATGGTTGACAGCTCACTAAAGATGCTTGGTTGGTATATATTTTTTTATCTATTATAAGCAATTATTTAGTACAAGAAAAAATCTAATTAAACTGTTATATACTTACAGGATTGCCGGTTTTGAAGTCTTCCAAAGGTCGCAAAGGAGCTACTGGAAAAATAAAAAAATACTATAGCTTTAAGTAACAAGAAAGATAGTGGAAATGTCAGGGGTTTTTTTCAGCTCAGCCGTTTTTTTTATTTAAGTTGGGGGTGTATTTTCGACGTATTCTATTGGTTTAGATAGACAATAAAAAATTTATATTTTTTTGGCTTGCTATAAAATCACATCAAATAAAGTATTTGTAGTACTTGTTTCCTTTTTTATTTTATAATTCAAGCTATACACAATATGTTTCCCTCTACCCAAATCCACACCTTAGACTGTCACTGCATTAAATGTCACAACAGTCATCAGAAATCTTCTTATGCTGCAAAGCGTACTGAGACTCGTTGTAATAAGAGAGCTAGAGTTGAAGGTACCAGAATATTTGAGAATAGTATAATATATTCAGTGTTGGTTTTTTGTTTGCTGCGTAATAATCATTTTAATTTTTTTTTATTTATGTTGTTTATTTTTAAACTTTTAATGAAACACAGCCGCAATGAGAAACATGGATGTAGATACTGAGGGTAAGAATTTTTTTATTTGAAAGCAGAAAAAAAAACTAATTAACTATTATATTCCATATTTGTAGTAATCCTGACCTCTCATTCCGATTCTGTGGAAGCAATGGACGGTCAGACCAACTAATCTTTTTTGGATGCTGCCTCAATCTTTGACAATGACAGAGACAACAATAATTTCGATGACAATGTTGAAGATGAAGTCAATGAGATCAAGATTGAAGACATCAACAGTGAAGGTCAGTGTGAGATACATAAAGAAAACTAAAAGAAAAAGAGAGTAAAAGAAAAATCAAGTGTTAACTTTTTTTTTAATTTTTCACAGACCCTTTTGCTGCTCCTGATATGTCCAAAAATGAAGTCCATCAATTCATAGCCATCTTTACGGTACTGTTTGCTTCACGTCATGTTGTTGATAAGGGTGCTGCTGTCTTGATTGAGTTTATCAACAACCTGCTGAGAATCTATGACCAAGATTTTCAATTACCAACCAGTCTTGCCAGTTTACAAAAAATGACAGGATTTTCTGCTATTACAAAAGGCATCAAGAAATTTGTGATGTGCCAAGACTGTCATACAGTATATCAGGATATTGTATCTGCTCCTTCTCAATGTGTTTCCTCAAAACTTGGTGCCAGGCCTGCATGCAACTGTAATTTGACAAAGTCTATATCTTCCTGTGCCTTGGTTGCAAAGTGTGAATATGTCTACCAATCCATTAAAAATACATTGAGAGTTTTCTTCCATCACCCTAGTTTTGAAACCAAGATTTTTCAATGGAATAAGGAGTTGAAGCTGGTAGCTACTCTGTGCGATGTCTATGATGGTGTGATGTAGAAGGAGTTGAAGGGCAATAATGATATATCATTTGTGTCAGACGCATGCTCACTAATGTTAGCACTTAACATTGACTGGTTCCAACCATTTGATGGCGTTACTCACTCCTCTGGTGCTATCTATCTGGCCATCAACAACTTGCCCCATGATAAAAGATTCAAGCCAGAGAACATTATCCTTGTTGGTCTTATGCCTGGTCCAAAGGAGCTAAAAACCGATGAGATCAATGGTTACTTGGAGCCATTGATTGATGATCTGAAGCAGCTGTACGTTGGCATGCGAATTCCTACACACGAATTCCCAAATGGTGTCTGTGTTCATGCTGCGCTACTAATGGTTGCATGTGATATCCCAGTTGCCAGAAAGACAAGTGGATTCACAGCGCATAACAGCACATGTGCTTGCTACAGGTGCAGTTGGCAGTTTACTGGGTTAGGAAGCAGCAACCAGGTTGATTTCCGTGGATTTGATTATTCTCGTTGGAATATCTGCAGTGGTGCAGAGAGCAGGTTGCATGCTGAGGAGTGGAAGGATGCAAGTACACTCTCAGAAAGGCATCAGCTGGAAATCGAAAATGGTGCTCAATGTTTGCAGCTGCAACGCCTTGGATACTTTGATCTAGTACGTGGAACAATCATTGATCCCATACATAATCTTTTTCTGGGGACGCCTAATAGATTAATGGATTGGTGGATAGATGAGAAGACAATTAAACCTGAAGAGTTTGCTTTGATGAAGAAAATTGCAGAGACAATAATACTGCCCAGAGATTACACCACACTGACAACCAAAATTGGAAAGGGCTTCAGCTACATGAAAGCGGACGAGTGGAAATCATGGGTGCTAGTTTATTCTCCTGTCTTGTTGCATGGTATTCTCCCCCCAATACAATTTAAGAACTGAATGTATTTTGTTAATGCATGCCAATACTACATAAAGCTCAGCATTATGTTTGATGAGATAACCACTGCCCACAGTCTGTTAGAAACGTTTTGTAATGCATGCAACGTAGACTATACTGCTACTATTCTCACCTGCAATATGCACCTACACCTCCATCTTCACGAATGCATTCGTGATTTTGGACTAGTTATGGTTATTGGCTCTTTGGGTTTGAGCAATACAATGGTATTTTAAAGAATTTCAAGACAAATGGAAAAGACGGTTTTGAGGCAACCTACATGAAAAATTTTGTTCAGAATGCGTATAAGGGTGATTATGTCAATGCTGTTCTTAAAAGTTCTAGCCAGATCCCCTTCATTCACACCCTGTCTAAACTTGTTACAACCTCCATACCTGCCACCACAGTCACCACTCTCTCCAGTCACCCATTCAGATTGCAAGCATTTGTTCAAGGCTACACTGATTCTTATAATCCACTCAAGGGTAACGAGCCTCTTCCTCCTTCTACATTTCCTCTAAAATACAAAAAGCCATCAGTAATGGATGATTCTGACTATCTCCATTTACTTGAATATTACCAAGTCGCTTACAACCTCCCAGACCTTGCCAGCTATCAGGACACGTCCTATAATCGCCCAGCACTTGACAATCAAATCATCAAATTGAAGTCAATTGACATTCTTGGTCAACACTATCGAGGAACAAACAACAGCACAATCAGTCATGGATCACTTGTTCAGGCAAAGTTTGTTGGTAGTAATGGAAACATTATACTTGGATTTGCTGGACAAATTCAGTATCTTTTTACACACTCCTTCCAACTTCCACCCACGCACAATCTCCATCTGACTCGCATGGTTCATGATCATTAACATGTATTCGCATTTATCAAGTGGTTTTGTACTTCCTCTGATAGGTTGCGTGAGGATGACGGTGTTGAATTTTGTTTGCCCATGTTCTCTCCTGATAGCTACCATAGCATTATACCTGTACATCGCATCTTATTAGAGGTTGCTACAGCTACTATTGCAACAAGTAGAAATGTTAGAAAAATGCTGGTAATTCCATTGCCAAAGAAGCTATATGCTTAAATAATAAATAAAGTGAACTTTTACATTTCTTTTTCTTTAACAAAAAAAACAGAGCGCGTATTTCTGATATATATATTGATAGTATTTTGTATGTGAAAAGTAATATATAGATAAAAAGAGAGAGGCAATTTTTGTTTATTTAATACCCGTCTCTAAGGGCCCACTGAGAAAATTTGGGGGTTATGTCATCTGGGACTGCTGTATTAGACACACTGGTGAAAACCCTCTCCTTCATTTGAGAAGCACTTGACCCCATTGCTTCAATAACATACTCCTCAACGAGTTTAATGAGAGTATTGAACTAAAATGATTTTGTTAATACTTCACTTTATATTTTTTATAATAAGACATAATTATTAATATAAAATAATATATCTCATCACTTCTCTATCCTGGCCAAACAATCTTGACAATGCTCTTCGTGCGATTCTCGAAGTCTTCATCTGCAGATTCTCCATCAAACATTGCTGCCATTTGCATTGTGAAGTCACAATATCTCTTCATTTGTAGATCAATTACTTCTTTATTGTCTGTGTATGCAAGTAAACGGCGAGTATGATTCTAATAGTAGTTTTTTTGTATTAGTATTTTTAAAATTCTCAAGACTAAACTATATTATTTTGAAATTATTTATTTAGAGATTACACTTACATCTCTGGCACGTCCTGCCCTTCTCGAACGAGTGTTTGTTGCTTTTATTTCCTCTTCAGTTTTTCTTGCTTTTGAAACCCGGCTGGTGAAGTTTTTGTGCAGTCTTGTTCTCAAGTCTGCCTCTCTAAATCCCTCATGGGTAAACTTGCGCTTCAAGTTTTCAAGAAGTCGCACCACCAACTCCTTGTTTGGCGACTTGTAAAAGAAAACATTTGTATTCCATCTGGGCTTACTCTCATTTGCCAGGATATCAGCTTGATTTCTTGTTTTCAGCTTGGGATCCCACATGAGATTACGAATATGGGCCTGATAGAATATATGAGAAAATACATTGATAAAATTTTGCACACGTTGATACTCACATAAACATTATTAGAGGCCTTCTTGCTAAACTCAGACGGGGCATTGAAGGCAGACTGAGAAACATTAGCCATTGTATTGGTAGGAGAAATGAGGGGGGCCCTGCTTAAACTGTCAATAGCAGTGATTGTCTCAGTGCTGCTGGTGGCAAGAACACCAATTCTGCTATTCATGTTTAGCAATGTATCTTCAACAGTGCCGATTTGTTCTTGTACAATCAACATGTCAGCTGCCATGTTGGTTCCCATGGCTGTCATATTAGTTTTCAAAGTAGAAAGAATTTTCATCAATTGTTCATTTGTAATCTCAACGGGACGAAGAGCAAGTTGACGTCTTTGAATAGTCATTGTCTACAGAATATAATAAAAGGTAAAAATGTAACTGTTAATTTTAGATTACATTGTTATTGATGCTATTATACAATTGAATTGAATTGAATTAAAAATAAATTATATCAAATTTACATACTTAAATTATTTGAAATAAAATGGGTTGATGTGTGTGTGTTTGAGTATGAGTGCAATAAGTAGCAAGAAAGCAGGAGAAAGAGTAAACAAATTGTATAAAATGTATGGTTTATATAGATATTCAGCATATCTTTGATATATAAGTCTCTATTAATACTTCTTGTAATCACTGAGATGCAAATCGGCTTTCATACTGCTTTAGAACCCAATTGATCAAACCAGTCTAGTCTTTTGTTTCAAATGCACTTTTCTTTTTTCTTTTTTTTCTTTTTTTGTTGTTGTTCCTGTTTCTCTTTTTTTTTGCTCTTTATATATGCTATTGGTCTTTTCTTTGTTTCTCTATCTCTGCAACTTCTATTATATTTGCGAACTATTTGTGTAAGACATGTTCTTTCTAAAAAGTCTTCTTTATAGAAAATAAAAGAATTTATTTATTCTGTTGCCATAGACACACTCTTCGTCACTGTCTCCACCCATTTTTTTATTTTTTTATTAGTCTTTTTTTTTAATCTGCTTTTTTAAAGTACTTTTTTTTATATAACTAAAAAGAATTAGTTGTTTCAGTTGCCATAGACACTCGCCCTCTCTTTTCTTTTTACTTCTTTCTTTCTCTTTTACTCTTATACTTGCAAATGTTCCTGGTAAGGTGCTTTTTTTCTTTATTTTTCTTTATTAGTAATTTCTTCAAATATAGCTGAGTAATAACAAGTGTTTCTGCTACCATAGTCACTCGCGTATAGTTTCCTTCTGATGCATCCTCTTCACAATGGCCATCCGGATTAGTTAAGGTTAGTAAATATACTTCATACCATCATCTCATAAAAGTATCCTGATTTTTTCCTTTCTTTTTTATAGGACATATCACCCAAAATATTTTCTACAGCTAAACACGACCACCAACACGGTAATATTTTTATCTATTTATTTATTATATTTCTCTTTAATATTAATCAAACTGAATCCAATTTTTACTATAGATGAACAATCCTCTCCAAAACATGCTATGGATCAAAAGCTTCTATCTCATGCTGCTGTCATTGACATGGTAAGACTTTTTTTGTTCTTTTACTATCCTTATATGTATCATTATATTACTTATACTGTTTATTAATAAAAAAACTACCAGATACTATATCGACTTTTGATAAGTATTATCTATATCTACAAATAAATCCGTTTGATTTGGGTATGTAAGTTAATAATTATATCGCCCAATTCACAAAAATTAATTTTTTCCAATCATTTTCATAGTCAAAGGAATCAAAATTCCGTAGCTTTACTTGTAATATTTTATTGTTTGGTCTTTGTACTGGATAATTCCAATGTAAGTATTAATGGTTTATAAGAATTGAAATATCCAACACACACGCACACCCATCACTAACGATTTATCTATTCTCAAAGAGTACTGCTCGTACCCCAAAAAAAACGTATTGAGCAGCTCATTTTTTTTTAGGTATTTCTTTTTTATAGAAAATTTTTCATCTCAAATATAACAAACCAACCGAGCAAGAAGTAGCTAGAGATATAGAATAGTATTATTAGATCTGAAACCTAGAAACATTCTATTCTTTCCAATAAAAATAAAAGCGTAAACCATTACCAGCCTAATAAGAATGGGAAACCAAATAAATAAAGAACATATTACTGGTCCATAATTTTAAAGACGCCTTTTTTTGCTGCTGATGACCAAACTTCTTAACAATAAACTAGCTTAAAGGTCACCTTTACGCTACTTTTAATCTTCATAATATGTCGGTGCCTGACCTTTATGGTTCCATATAAAGAATATCAAAATAGATATGCAGTTTTAAAAAACTTTCTTTTTATATATCAAGTCAGATAAGTATATCTAAAGTGCTAACAAACCTTACCTGCAGCACCCCCACCCACAATTCTGCTAGTTGACTCTAGTCATTCCACTATCTGTGAAGGTCACCTTCAGCATAAGTGGAAAAAAATCAACTAATTTAAATATGGAAATTACACTACAGTATACCCCATTTTTAAACTACCTTTTTTTTATTTTTCCAGTGTATAAGACAATTAAATTCATACCAATAAAAAGTATCTTTTATTCTCTCTTTGATTTTATGTATACTCTTTGATCCCCAGTGGGTTTGACCTTTTGACTTTGTTATAGTAAAAGGAAAATCAAACCCAGATCAGAAACGTCAACATAGTAAGTGCATGTTGGACCTTTTTATCAAGTCTCAATCTAGTATTTCTTTTCTGGCACTTGTAACTAAGTCGCAGAATCAATACCACCAGAGATTGTCAAGTTTATGAATAGTTTAGATAAGAATAAAGATACTTTTTATTAAATATATTTCTTGACTATTTATACAAATTGATACTTGATTTCTAGCTAAAAGAATAGCTACGTTAATATGTCTTAGATGCCTGTTGTCCAGTAATATCTACTACAAGTATATTCACCATCTTAAACATCTAAAACATATATGAAAGACCAATTGGCAAAGTCAAGATCTTTTATCCTAAAAAGTCAACTCTTACTGGTTGCTTATAACTACCGATTTTGTTCACCGATGTCAACTCTGACATTTTCAATTTACAAGTTTTGGGCAGAAAGTTATGAGTATCAAAAAATTACTTATAAATTTTTTCTACAGTATAAAGATAAGTGAAATTTGGAGAAGCTGGGCGTCGATCCCAGTGCCTCTCGCATGCTAAGCGAGCGCTCTACCATTTGAGCTACATCCCCACTGCTCTTTCACTTAAGCATTTTATTTGCCTGGTTCCAAAATTTTATTTTTGACGAATACACATATAAAGTGTATCCATCCATCAACATCTTTACGCAAAACGATCCATCCATCACGAAAAACGTACCTCCCATAGCCAAAAGTAGTGCAGTCCTTGTCCTTGGTATCCCAGCTGTCAGCAAAAAAAATTTCAGCTCAATCAGACAACATCACGCCATCTGCATTCTCAATCCCAATGGCCAATTTGCAAATCGGCAACATGCAGGGATTGCCAACCGAGCTTACCTCATTCCTGACAACATTGCAGGCACAAATCATGAATGTGCAAAACAGAACCGACCAGTTGGAGCGACTTGCAGCAGAGAATGCAAGACTAACTACTGAATTAGATCATGCTAGAACAACAATTGCTAATCTGCAGAAGCAATTAGGATCTCAGAGTGCACCTGAAAAAAACTTTTCAGAAATTTCACTTTCGAACCCAGCCGGCGCAGTAGGTGCTCCTGACAAAAACAAAGAACCAGGTCTGGAAGCCTCCACTTGGGCTACTAAAGCCAGTGTTTCTCTTCCTGTAACTGCCCCAAAAATGTCTACTGTTCCCTCTGCTCGCCGTATTGCAGCTTCTGTTCGTATGTTTGCTCTTCCCTCTGGTCCTTCAGGTTATGAATATGTTTATATTCCAAGATCAAGACGCCTTAAGCACAAAGAAGTCCGTTCCTCTCTCCGCACTCTTGGTGTGGATTCTTCTCAACTTTTGGACATTAACTTCCCAGCCAGAGGTGTCATTGGCATCCTTGTTCATGTCCAGTATGCTGATACATTTAAGGCCAAACTGACAACTGCTTCTGTTGAGATTTTGGACGCATTTGATCCACTTGATCCTGATAATGTTGCTGATCCCAAGTATGCATCTCTGTCCACTCATGAACTTGCCAACACTGCTGCCATGCTTCACCATGATAGATATCTCCAAGCCCTACAGTTCTTGCGCCCACACGTTGCTATCCCAGTTGGTCACTTCTTTTGTGAGGAAGGGTGGATCAGTGAAGATGAAATACCAACACGTACTACTCTTACCAATGCTACTGGCGGGTCTTTGTTCAAACGTCAGCGCAGCTCATCAGTCACTATGTCTGAATGAGTAATCTCAATATCGGATTATGGAATGCCAATGGTCTGCAACCCAGAGCCATTCAAGATACCCTTCAACACTGTCAGTCCTTACATATGCTCTTCATTACAGAAACATGGCTTCTCTCTCCCTCACATCTTCCCACATCATGGTCACAAATTCACTTGTATGGGTCTCCTGTAGCTGGCACCTATAGGGGCTCTATGGGTGTTTCTGTTCTCATATCACCTCACTGTCCTTATGCCATCACTCAAATACCTATGCCCTCCAAATATGCTCTGGCTGTCAAAATTGGCTCACTCAGAATTGTATGCTTATATCTTCCACCAAATATGCCTGTTGTGGGGAGAAAATAAAGCAAAATATAATATAGACGAAAGAATTCGTGAGAACTTGTGTAGGTTGTTTATTTCAAAAGAAAAGTAAAGAATGATAAAATTCGATTGTCTTTCTACACGGAACTATCTACTGATATTTATATGTTTTTCTAATTTGTAATTCAGTGTGTGCTTAAGTAATCTTTATCACGATGAGTCATATTCCAGGAGTATTGTTCTTCTAGAAAGATCCGGAAAGACCAATTGATATGATACTTCTCCAGTCAGATCAGTCCAAGAGTTTTGGTAAAGAAGAGCATTTATGCTATTGGTAATATTTTAGTATTCCGACCCAGATACTCGGGTAATGTTTCATAATATTAGATAGTTGTAGTTGTAGTCTCTCAATTAAGTATTTGTATAATAAAAGAAATATGTAGATGAAATATAATGATGCCATATATATAATGTATATGTATTTGTATATCCCATGTCATGGTGATAATAAAAAATAATCAATTATGTGTATGATGATCTGTGTATTAGATAATATCATAAAGGGAGATCCGTTTGACTGGAATAGCTGAGGATATTATTTTATCCTTCAGTCTTACTCTCAGATTCAGCAGTAATCAATACTCATTCACAACAATGCCCACCTATGATGTCCTACATGTACTCTCTTCTATTCCTTTAACACATGATACCATTCTTTGTGGTGACTTCAATGCAAGACTTGGCTCTGTTACTGGTGACTATGCATCAAATTCTCATGGACTGGCACTATGTTCTTGGATAGAAGAGAGATCTCTATCAGTTGTAAATGCAGATCTTGCACCTTGCATACCAACATATATTTCTTTCTGCAACAACTATGAAATCAGCAGTATTATTGACCTCTTTATAACTAATATGCCACTCATCAATCCTTCTCTTCATATTGCTACTGACTTGTCTCTTGGATCAGATCATCACCTTTTATCACTTTCCTTTACCTATGATCTACAGCACTCTACCAATATGCTACCACCATTACGCAAGACATGGAACCTCTTACGCCTCAATGAACCTGATGTCCATGCTCTTTATGCTCATACCTTCAATCAAAACTCAACCTCCCTCCTTTCCACCTTGCAAGACATTGTACAGAATCCACCACTCACTAGACCTAACATTGATGCTATCACTGATGAGTTCAATTCACTCATTTATGACTCATTAAATAGCTCAATTGGACATCGACCCTCTCGCCCAAATCATTGGAAATCCTTCTGGAATGTAGCTTTGCAAACAGCAGCAGATCGTCGTAACCAATGTTACAAAAAATGGCGCCTAGCAATAGGTATTGACAAAGTTGTTTGGTGGACTAAACACAAGCATGCACAGGCCGAATTCCAATCTCAGGTTCAGCAAGCAAAACGTCAGTCTTGGCATGTCTTTTGTCAGTCTATGGAACGTGACTTCAGCAAAGCAACATCAAAGATAAAGCAGTTAAAACGCTGTAGACAGCCACAACATACTTTCCAGCACGATGATGGACCAGCCGTAGCAGCAGCAACAATGTGTGACTATTTGGCAACAGTATATAGTGGACATATACTTCCAGCAACCCGACCACCAGCACCAATGACCACTTGTAACAGTGTGCCTTTTGCCTCTGATGACTCTCCCTTTACCTCACCAATTGTAGAGGAATTCATGCAATTTATGCCTAACCGCAAGGCACCAGGACCAGACCATATCAGAGCTGAAATGCTAAAACCTGTAAAAACACATGTCTCACCCATTCTTACTTTATTATTTACAGTTTGCTGGCAATGGTCATATGTTCCAAGTTTGTGGCGCCAAGCCCAGATCTTCCCAATCTTCAAGAAGGGTAGTCCAACTGACCCGGCAAACTACCGACCAATCTCCTTGACCTCTGTACTGCGTAAGCTTTTTGAGATGTGTATAGCCCCCCAGTTGCACAAGTACTCTCCTCCTTTGGATGTGGCTCAAGGTGGTTTTCGTCCTCGCCGTGGTGCTTTGGATCAAGCTCTCTGTCTCCATGATCTGATGAAAGCCTATTATCACCGTCATAAGCACTACCCTGTTGTTGCATTTCTGGATATCAAGGCTGCCTATGATACAGTGGATTGACGAATCATCTGCCATGCTTTACAAAAACGTTGCACTCCACCGGCACTTTTGGGTCTCTTGGTTAACATGTTTGACAATGTCTCTATTTGTGTCCTTTTGGGTAACTTTTCTTCACACTCATTCTCACCTGCCACTGGGGTTCTCCAAGGTTCTGTCCTCAGTCCACATCTGTATTCAATATATATCAACTCCCTGCCCCCATTGCTCCGCACAGTTGCTCACTCACAAACTACAACCCATGTTCCATCACCCTCTCCTACCTCATTGGATGCATATAATGCTCTTCTTGCTCCTTCAGGTGTAGATGGCTTTGGACATATTCATTTCTCAACACCCATCAATTCTCTGCTCTTTGCCAACGATGTAGCTATTTTTGGTTCTCTTTCAGACGTTCAGGCCATGCTAGACCTTGCTGCAGACCACTCTTTTACTCTTGGATATCGATGGAGCCCCACCAAATGTGAAGTTATATATCCCAAAACACGTGCAAGCTCGCCAGTTTCTCTTCTTTTATATGGTCAAGTTCTCCCTGCCACTGACCTGTTTATTTATCTGGGTGTTCCTTTTGCCAATAAGGGTATTTCTTCCAAGTCCATTGCCACTCATAGACGTTCTGGTACACTTGCTACAATGGCAACCCTAAACTCTGTTGGTGCTTGTCGTTCTGGTTTTTCTCTGCTGCTCAGTTCACGATTGTATAAGACCTTTGTCCACCCAAAATTTGAATATGGTTTGGCGATCTCCACTCTACTGAAACAAGATATCAAAGTGCTGGAGTCCATTCAAGATAAGTGTCTTCGCATGATCGTTGGGGGGCATGTCACGTCCTCTACAATTGTGTTAAAGCACATCTGCAATCTGCCAAGTATGAAGTTTCGTGCCGATGCTCTTATGGCCAAGTTCTGTATAAGATCACGCTTTTTGCCAGCCCAGTGCCTTCTGTCTCTTTTGCACCATCATCATACCGTCTATTCTTCACTTGTCTCCTTGGGAAAAACCCATCTTCTGTCCAATCTCCCTCCAACACTCAAACTTCGAAGCCCTAGTGCTGTAAAAAATCATTTTGAAAGCATTAGAGAAGCTGGATTTGCAATCTTTCTCCAGTCCAATACGCAAGTTCTCATTCAAGCATGCCGCCCAGTTCTTGGAGTTGATCCAATCTTGTTTTTGCCAGCCTCATGTGTGGAACGTGGCTGTTTGATTCGTTGGAGAATGGGGTGGTTACCAGGCAAACCAAAGGAATGTCCTTGTGGATCAGATCACACCTCACGCCACCATTTGTTGGATTGCCCACTTGTTCCTATGGCACTATTTGAACAGTTGCCTCAACCTGACCAAGATCAGATACACAGAATTGATTTTGCCATCACATCCTTGCCTTTGTCATCTCATGAACTGCGACCTGCATACTGGATACCACTGATGACTATTTTCTGGCACATAGATGTTATATGTAATCCTGATGGCAACTATTCACATGAGACTAAACATGGTGCTCTTTGGACATAATTTAGACTTTTTCTTTTCTTTCATAGCTCTCCACTTTTCATTGTTCTTTACTCCCTTATCTCTCTTCTTTCTCTTTTGTCCTTTGCTGTCTGAAAAGTTCTTTGTTCTGCAATTCTGTCTCCTCCCTTTCACTGTTACAACTATTTTCACAGCTGCAAAGTGGAGAGCAGATTCAGCCATTGAAGCTAGTATGATTTGATCTTCTCTTTCCCCTCTTTTTTTTTTGTCTTTTGTGATCCCTTAGGACTTTTTTATATCTTCTTTTTGTACTTTGGAGGCTATATAATCTATAGATCGCCAGCATTATCTCCTTTAATAAAATATAATCTTGAACCTGAGCTACATCCCCAATCTCTCTTTCACGTAAGCTATCATTACACAAGACATAACAAAAAATTGGTTGCATCCATACAAAAGCTTCATCAATCCGTCCTACATCTTGTTCAAAACGATACATCCATTGTCAAAAACATTGCATCCATTACTACTGTTGCCTTATCTATCAGCAGAAAAAATTTCAGCCGATTCCGACAACTTTTCATTTTTTCAATCTCAAATGTCAACATTGCTGCCATCCTCTATCATGCAGGGAATGTCACCCAATCTCGCCTCATTTCTGGGGAACATGCAGGCCCAATTCATGTCACTGCAACAACATATCAATGAACTCGAATCTCTTGCCGCGACTATTGCTAGATTAACTGCTCAATTAGTTAATGCGGAAAAGCTAATTGCTGATCTCAGATCTCAATTAGCATCTCAGGGCAATTGCCAAATTACAACAAATGCATCAACATCATCTGCACCAACCACACCCAACACTGGAAAAATAACAATAAATACACACCGGGAAATTCAGGCATACTATTGTGAATATTCCGCATTTTACAGTGGGGTTTTGCCTATTTCCACTGGTACCAAAGCTGATTTGGTTACATGTGCACAGACCTGCTATCTACAAGTGTAAAGTTCGATAGCACTAGTGAAGTTGGGGTCAATAGTAATTTTATATCTTTGTATATAATAGAGTACTAAGATAACTTTATTTTAAACTTTGTTTTTTTGCTGTAATACAATCTGTTTCCATGTTAAAGGTTAATAATCAGGGACTACGTCGCATGTGTATTGTTGAACTATCCCTGGGTGAATAGTTAGAACCATGGACATTTTATTGCTTATAAGCCAATCATTAACACTCTTTATTATGAGGTCATATATTATCTGCTCCCCCAATTACTTGATATTTAATTATTATTAGTTTGAATTATAGTTTATTTTTGTATTTATTAGAAAAAATAGAATGATTCTAGGTTGATAGTATTGGAATAATATTATATGCCTCGGGCCGTCTTCACTGGTATCCTTCATATGACTCAAATCAAGCAGTGCTTTATATATAATGTTTGTAAACCCTCATATTCAGTAGTTATCTTTAGCACAGATACTATTTAACATAATAGAAGAGAAGTTAGATGTGTATTTAAATATTTACATGTTGTGAGTGATATATTAATTTGAGGATACATACAATATAATGACTGAAGAAGATAAAAATAAAACTTTGAGAGTTCGAGGCATGGCGTCAAGTATAATTTCTTTAACAATGAAAATAATATAGAGAAGTTAGTTTGAGTGAATTGGGTGACAGAATATGTAATGAATGTATCCGAAGAAAGTCAATTTATTTGTAGACCTAGATAGTACTTGTCAAGAGTTGATATAACCTTTAGTAAAAAACATATATTAATATACAGTATAAATAATACTATCAAACATATTAAGAGAATAAAAGAAGAAGTCTTACCATGTCAATGATGGCGCCAAGAGATAGAGGTTCTTGATTCATTGCGTGTTTGGCAGATGAACATTCATCTGTAATAAAAATTATATTCTGTCAGATAAATATTAAAAGTAAATAAAAAATAAAATATTACCGTGTTGATGGTCTTGTTTAATTGTAGGGAATATTTTTGGTGATATTGTCTATAAAAAAGAAGGAGAAAAGTCAGAATAATTTTATAGGATGACGACATGAAGTATAGTTACTAACCTGGACTAATCCGGATGGCCATTGTAAAGAGAATACATCAGAAAGAAAAAACACGCTAGTATCTATGACAACTGAAATAATAATTATTATTTAGTTACATTTGAAGAAAAGAATTGCTTTAAAAAAAAGAAGATATGTTACCAAAAAAGTTTGCGAATATAGTAAAACACTAAGAGAGTATATATGTATCTATGACAACAGAATGTGTTAATCTTATTGTTGTCTGTACAGAAGTATTTTTAAGAAGAATGTATTTTACCAGTAAAATTCACAGTTATAACAAAAATCAGAAAGAGAAAGAAAAGAAAAGAAAATGGTCGATAAGGAAAAATATAGAAAAATATGGAAAAATAAAAAAAATAAGTAAATAAAATACAAAAAAAACAAAATAGGTAATTAAAAAAAATGAAACTCAAAAAAATATTCAAAAAGCATAATAGATATAATGGTGTAGTATCTAAAAGCAATCTTTGTATCAATTTACACAGTGTGTGTACAAGAAGTTACTTTAGATATATTCTTTTAACCAAGATCAATTAAGACTAGACATCTTTTTTTTGGAAATATAAATATACATTTTTGCTACAATCGTACTCACCCTTGCTCACGCACTCTTACAATTATTCTTACTTATACTCACACTTTCTCTCTCTATCTCCCCATCTTTTTCTGTCTTTTATTTTGGTATGTTTGATAATAAATATAATTGTAGTGTATAATAGAAATTTATTCAAAGAATATAAAAGCATTAACAGTTAATACATATTTGAACTTATATTTTTAAATTAATAGAATATGTCTAACCAAAATGAAAGCTATCCCACTCGACGCACTCCTGCTGAGAGAGAGATGACAAACTCTCTTGCCATCTTGCGTTGTGACATGACTACTGTCATGAAAGATGTTGCTGATATCAAAGCAAAAACTTCGAACACTCCTGTGTCTGCTGTTTTGCAGAGTCAGCCGATGACTTTAGTGCATGCTGTTGCTCCTGTGAGCATGGAAATGAATGTAGCTGGTTCTCCCACCATGGCTTCTGATGCAAAATCAGTCAACAAAACAAAAGCCTATGTATGTATCATACATATAGTAAATTATATTTTTAATAACTTACCAAGATTCAATAGAGACTTCTTCGGGAGCATTTGTGGGACCCTAAGTTCAAGTCAAAACATTTGGCTGAAATTCAAGCCAACAATGGCAAGCCAAGGTGGAACACGGCTGTCAACTTCAACGAGTTGCCAAACACTGAGTTGACAGAAAACCTCATTGCCTACTTGGAAAGAAATTTCGTAGGAGCAGGACTGAGAAAAAGTGATGTTTGTGACTTTGTCTACACGAACTTCACTAGCAGAAAGCATGCAGCTAATAAGTCTCAGGCTAAAAAGAAGTCAGACAATGCTCGCAACAGAAGGAGTAGCCGCAAAAAGGAGGTAAGTTATACTTTATTTATTTATTATTTGAATAATTCTTATCTAAGTCATTAATTTAAAGCAAAAAAAGAAAACTAATTTAATATTTTCAACAGCACTTGAAACGTTGCAAAACAGCGTACCAGTCTAACAAGACTGCTATTGATGACGAGATAAAAAGAGATTGCTCTGGTCTCATTATAGAAGAGGCTATGTCTGTTGGTGAGTCAGACGATGGCACTTCGCCTCATGTTTCTTATAGTGGGCTTCGTCTTCGTCGTCCAGATTGGAGAAATGATGAGGTAATTAGTTTTTTTAAAGTTGAAATATTTAATTTGGTTAATATATTATATTGTATTATACTGAATAAAATATTAATGTCTTTAATATAGTACAACCACTTCATCACACTTGTTGACAACAAAGTGGTAGCTGATTTAGGCTTAAATAGTCATCAATTGCTGTCACGTGCTTTTGGCAAAACCGTTGAAGGACCAGTCCCTGATGCAATTGCGTCACAGTTTCCTCAGTGGACTCTTAGAAACGGGCCCTAAATAAAGTTTATATTTTTTGTTCTTTTTTTCTTCATTCATAACGTCTTATACTTTAAATAACCAAAAAAATACATAAAGAGACATTACTTGTTCTTTGTTTTTTATTTAATTATTCTCATAAAAAATCATAGTGCATAATTATTCATAAAGGCTTCAGGCATAGTATTTTTTTGGCATAGGAATGACCAGCATTCTTTCTTCGTTCATATCAGTTACATCTACAGCAGTTGCGACCTCTAAGTGTATGCGATGTACGGGCAAGATGCTGTGATAATTATCAGCAGAGAATTCTGGCAAGCAGATTGCAATACCTTCATCTCTGTGTTCATTGTCATTTGTCGAATTATACCATCGGATGTATGCAAAAACATGCTGGTCTTGATGTAATGTTGATGCTCGGTGGTTTGGATGAGGAGGCAGAGTAAATGAATGTATAAAAAGATACTGAATTTGTCCGGTATATAGGCTTGAAGTTCGGCCATTGCTGCTACGGAAGAAAGCTTGAACGAGTGACCCGCGCTTACCAGAACTGTTGTTCCCAATATATGTTTGGCCAAGGAGATCAATTGATTTCAATTTTGTGATTCGGTCATTTACAAAATATTGTGACAATCTGGCATTGTAGTAAGAAATGAGATTAGGCATGACATAGGCGATTTTATAATAATCTAACAATTGAGGATAATCAATATCACTCATTGTTGATTCTTTTAAGGACTGTAAAGGAAAGGTGGATGGGGGGAGTGGTTCATTGCCTTTGATAGGTGCTGCTCGACTTAAGGATGAGTCTACAAATTGTTGCAGTCGGAAAGGTTGTTGGTTGGTTGGAGCATAAGTGGCATAGGTCGTTATAGGTGCAGTCGTAGAGGTAATACTGGGGAATTAGATTTCTACACATATGCGATAGTATGGGAAATTCTGAGTGACAGAATAATTAAATTCTGGAATTTGGCATTTATAGATTCCATTTGCAATATGTTATATTACCTGTGAGTTGTCCATATAACTTCTGAACTTATAATGATCCATATAGAGATGTAAGGTTCTTTTAAACTATTTAATCGCAGAGAGAATAATCAAATTATGGCATCTTTTTTTTTGGATGTTACATTAAATTAAACTTGATTTGAAACAGAGATTCCAATAAAAAATCTATTTTTGATAGAAAACTGTCTACTGAAATAGTAGAATTCTATTGGATTACTTTATAGAGAAAACTGTCTAATGAAATAATGATATTCTATTGGATCATTTAACAGAAGAAACAGGATTTATGTATACTGTCTTCCGAATCTAAACACTTTTATTGGACAATTATGCATGGCTAAACTATAGGATTCACACATGCCATACTACTGCAATACTTCTTGCACTTCATTTCAAATATTTTTATAGGGATTGTTTTAGAAAAATTGTTTTTATTTAAAAAAAAAAGCTTCTTGCTTATAATATGTATGGCTTGACAATATATAGTCTAATCTAATATACAAGCTACTACATAATTAATATAATAACAAACCCTTTCATATATTATAATATATAAATACTTCCAATACGATAGAATCCTAAAAAGAAATGCGTGTTTACGGTATTTCACTAGTAAGAGAAGGCTTAAAAATTATTCAATTATATTAGATTATATAAATATTTATTTTTCTTTAATTTAAATAATATGGTTACTTACCAGTACTTTCGTCAGAACCAGGCATAGTGCACATTGACTGTTGTTCTGAAAGGTTTAATAAAACGCATTAGTAAAGATCATGGAATAAAGTTTGGCTTTATTACTTACCAAAGAAAACTGGTTTTCAAAGACAAGCTATTCAATCAGGTACATAGAAATGTTGGCAGTACTAACAGAGATAGAAAATAAACAAAATTAGATATAAGAATAAAACAAATAAATACATTATTCAGACTTACCGGATAAATTTCTGCTGTTGGTATGTCTTTATGATGAGCTGAGGAGAGAAAAAGAAAATAATTAATAAAGAAGCACATACACAATAACCGCGTTTTACCTTTTTGTTCTTGTCCATTAATCAACATGGCCAAGACTTGTAATACTATCAGCAACCACAATAATAATAAAATAAAAAACATTAAGAATAAATATAACAGTAGAATAATAAAAACAAATTGCTTACCAGGGTGTGAACTCAAATACATCAACCAGAATAAAAGTAAATAAAGCGGAAAAGAAACAGGAAAAAAAGAAATAAGAAAAAAATAAAGAAAAAGAAGAAAAAAAAGTGGGCTTTTAAACAGAAGGCAGTTTAGATGAGAATTGACTCTAGTAAAATACAATAGTAATAAAATGAATAGTCCAAAATTATATTGTAACACTAAGTTCTATGTTGAATATTAAAGAAGTTGTTCAAGGTTATAAAAGATTTTATAGAAAATAATATATAATCCCTTCCTTTTCTCAGCTATTTCATAAATCTACTTTATATTAACTTATTTTGTATGTATATCTTTGATTAAACAAAAATAAATATATTTCAACCCATACATTTATTTTATTTTAATAATTTATTAATGTACAAAACTTTAATAAAAATACAATAAAGAAAAAATGCCTTCCAATAGCAGCAGAAAAACAGACCGTAAAGGAAAAGGAAAAGCATCTGCAAGTATATCTACCTCTGCAAACCGTGTTTTGGCTGGCCGTGTTGGACCTCGAGAAATTGCCCCCAGTTTCTCATCCGCAACTATCCAAGATCAGCGATATGCGGAAATTGTTGAAATGTTTAACAAAGTAAACAACAATATCAACGGTGTCAAAGATGACATTGCTGCTGTCAATAGCAACATGGCAGCCTTTAAAAACAGGATGGGCGTTGTTGTTGACACGTCTGGAAAGACACATATGGCATTTGCAGACTTTGCAACTGCCTATGCCAACAATCAGACTCGTATGGCTAGTCTAGGACCATCTCTGATGCCATCCTATGTCCCCCAGACCTCCCTCAGTGATGCCGAGGTTTCTGTCATTATCTCGGTAATTAATATTAATATATGTTAGTATCAACAACTTATTAAACAACCTGTATTTAGGAAATCTTTGCGGAAAAGTTGTGGGACTGGAAGTTCGAGTCTGACGACCCTGCTCTTGTTGCTGAGAAAGAGAGTAAGAAGAAGTAGAACTTGAACGAGAAGATTAACCACTGCGATAACGTAGCTGTTATCAACTACTTGAAGAGCTACATTAGCGCCCAGACTCGTCTAGCTGGTACTCACCCACGGGTGATAAGTGATAAAATAAAGAACAGGTACAAGCACAGTCATCGTACTTTTCACGAGTCTCCTGAGCAGAAGGCCAAGAAAAACAGCAAGGGGAGAGCAAACAGTCGTACTCTTCAGGTTTATATATACTATATAAAAAATTAATTGGTATATTACTATTTTCTCAAGCTACAATCTATATAACCAGATGTCTATCCGATGCAAGTCGACATACATGGACAACTGGGTAGCCATTGATGCTGCAATGGGATATAAGACTGGAAACCCTGTTGAGAAGGCCTATCTCAAACTCTTTCAGAAGGATGCCATGTCTGATGGTGAGTCGGATATTGAGATTGTGGACAATCTTCCACGACGGTATTTGCATGTGGCTCGCCCCACTTGGAGAAGTGAAGAGGTAAATAATATTTAGAATAAATAAATAAGTTTTATAACAAGAAAAATAAAGAACTAATAAAAATAAATACAGTTCAACAGATTGTTGACAATGGTTGACGACATTGATTGTACCCATCATGTGTTAAATGCGGGCGTGGGAACAAAGCCAAGAATGAACAGATATCCAGCAACATTGTTGCCTTGCTCTGTTCCTGCCACTCTGTCCCAGTCATTGCCTCGTTGGGCAATCAACGATGAATAAACATTTTCTTTTTTACTATGTTCTGTTGTAGGGCCAAATAGTAATAATTGAAATTGAATTGATTAAAGAAAATAATAATAATAGAGGATAAATATATAAGTAAGTGTGTGTATGAGAATTAATAGTAAATTTTTTTTGGTAAAGGAATCGCGAGTTTTTTGTTGACATTTTTTGTAGTTTTGTAATCTACTATTGCAACTGTTAGGAGAATCCGATGTACTGGCAGGATGCTTTGAAAATCTTGCTTGTAGAATTCATTCTGTAACAACTCAACTCCTTCTAATTCTCTTGTTTTGTCCGAAGTGGATTTGAACTATTTGACAAATGCAAATACATGCTGACTACTATGGGGATTTCTGTATGTTAGAGAAGAAACAGTTGGCCTAAAATTGTGAACAAAAAGGTACTGAATCTCTCCAACATACGCATGTTCCGACCCAGTTCGTTCAGTGAAATATGCTTGTATATATGATCCGCGGCCATTCGTGCCAATGCACCCTTTGTAGCTTTGCCCAAGAAGATCAACGGACTTCACCATTTCGATCCAGTCATTGACGAAAGGTGAGTCATCAATTACATCTTTGCAACCTGAGATCTGTGGATTCTTGTACGCAGCTTGATAGTATCCTACAAGACAATCATATTCATGTTTTGACATAAATGATAATGGTCTTGTTTTCAATGGCAAGGCAGATGGTGGCAGGGGCTCATTTCCACGAATTATCATTGAAAGATTCTGTGAAGCTTCAAGATATTCAGAAATTGAGAAAGAGTGAGAGAGGTAGGTGTTGGTGTTGGTGTTGGTGTTAGTGTTGGTATTGGTGTTGTTGTTGTTGGTGGTGAACTTATCAAAAATTTCAAAACATGCAAGTGCATGCATAGGTTTCAGAAGTCGACGCACAAAATCTCCCTTCCACAACTCTTCAATAAACTGTCTCATAAATGTCAATTCGAACCTGTTTCTTTGATTGGTCTTGATATTTTTCAGGACACTATTGTACCTTTCAAAGCTGAAAAGCCAATAGCCATAGACGGGCCCAAAGTTAATCATTGTTTGGCGTAAGTGCAGATGCAGGTGCATGTTGGGAGAGAGAAGGTCCAGGTCGTACAATGTCTCACACCCTTTACAGAATTCTTCTAAGCATTTGTGTTCTTTCTCAATGTCTTCTTCAGAAACACTAGGCTTGGTGAAGTATCTGCATGCGTTAACAAACTCTATCCAGTTCTTGAACTCTGGCAATGGCAACACATCCCTTAGAACCACAGGAGAGTACACAAGGCACCAAGACTTCCACTCATCAGCCTTCATATAGGGAAATCCCTCGGCAATCTTTGTCCCAAGTGACGTGTAATCGGGCAGCAACACTACCTTCTCAACAGCCTTTTGCATGGCAACGAGTTTTTTATCGTCGATTAATCCATCTGCAACCCATCTCTCCAGCATTCTTTTGGCAGTGCCTAAGAAAAGATTGTGCATGGGATCGATGATCGTGCAGCAGACAATGTCAAAGTACCGAAGACGATGCAGTTCAGACCAGCAAACACCATGTGCAACTTCAAGATGCTGTCTCTCAGTTGGTTTGGTTGCATTTCTCCAGATCTCTGCATCCTTACAATTGTCATTCTTAGTGCGAAGGAGCTACTTTGAGAAATCAAATCCAGAATAATCAACGGAACTCGTTCCAGCCAACCTCGAAAATTGACGCTTACACTTGTGGTATGCATTTGTACTTGTATGGGATGTGAACCCACATACTTTCCTTGCAGCAGGTATATCACAGGCAACTATGAGAAGGGCTGCTCGTATAGAAGTACCATTTGGACATTGGTGAGTCTTAATCTTAATACCTTTGTACAGCTCCATCAACTCATCCACAAGCGGTTTCAGATAGTTATTTATGTCAGAAGTGCTTGCTTCTTTAGGCCCTGGCATTAGCCCAACAAGAATCACGTTCTCCTTCTTGAACCGCTCACTGCGTGGAAGATTATTGATTGCAAGATATATGGCACCACAGGAGTAGGTAACACCATCGAATGGCTGAAACCAGTCAATGTTCAGCGTGAGCATGAGTGATCGCTCGGTATCAACAAAAGGTATACCATCTACGTCTACTATCTCATTCCACATCGCACCATCGTACATGTCAAACAAAGTGCTATCCATTTTTGGGCCGCGGTTCCATGAGTTGATGTTGTTTTCAAAATCTGGGCGTTGAAAAAACATCTTTAGGGCTTTCTTGACGGAGTGGAATACATATGTCTTTTTGGGTGCTTTTGACCTGGGACCAGACTTAAACAAGCTGTTGCCACACAAGGAGGTTTTACCAAAATTGGGTGATGTACAACACAAAGGGGCGGCTTCATTATCATATATGGCATGGCATTCGCTACATGCAACATACTTCTTGACACAACTTGTCAACGCTTCAAATCCAGCCAAACGTTTGAGGCCAGCAACACTCACTGGAAGGCGGAATGGGTCAAAC
The DNA here is from genome assembly GCF_001638985.1 of Phycomyces blakesleeanus NRRL 1555(-). Taxonomy (NCBI): domain Eukaryota; kingdom Fungi; phylum Mucoromycota; class Mucoromycetes; order Mucorales; family Phycomycetaceae; genus Phycomyces; species Phycomyces blakesleeanus. The sequence continues at coordinate 424,310 of NW_017265165.1, read as the reverse complement.
AAAAACTGCAGTATCTTGTTGATTATAGCAATCAGGATTACAGCTCCTTCATCCACGATGTATAGCAAGACAAAAAGAGCAACCGAAATAACAATGAATCGGTGAATCAAATTCAATTCCGAGATTGATTCCAACGAAGAATCTTTAATTTGATTTTTTTTAAAGAACGTTGATTAACTCTCTATTTTCTAGGATATAATATTATCTAAAGCTGTGTACCTACCTTCATCATTGTCCATCTCAACATCGGATTCATCTTCATATTCTTCTTCGTAAGTGTCACTTGTATACTGGACATTATCTTCAGGGCCAAACACGCAATCCGTTTCAGAGAAAGGTTGGTTTCTTGTCCGTATATCCAAAATGTCATTTGTGTTATTTAGGTCTACAAAAGCGGAATGTTAGACCCAAATAAATCAATGTAATAAAATAAGTTTTCTTACTTCTAAGCTCAGAATTCATTTCAACATCTTCCTGTTCAAATTCAAAACTATCTTCCTCTTGATTTACAGGCTCAGAAACAGCACTACTAATTGTATCGCATGTGTCTTCATGGGCTACACATTTATTATTATTAGTGTTAGTATTATTATTATTATTATTATTATTATTATTATTATTATTATATAAAATAATAAAAAAGGAAATGATATAAAATAAAATAAAATAAAGTAAAGTAAAGCAAATGTATTAACCGTACGCATTTGAACATGTGTAATATCATGATTATCTTTTTCTTGACGACGTTTAAACGTTTTAACAGATACACGATCGAATCCTAGTGTCTTGCTTTTACAGATAGAGCATCGACACTCTTTTCTAACAGTTGGTTTGCGAATAGGAGCCATTTTAAAATGAAAAGAAAGGTTAACAATAGTATTTAATAGTAAAGAAAGAGACTTCAAAGAAAACACACTTTTATTTTATTTGAGTTTGATGTTGCATTCTAATGCTACACAGCTGCCAGTAGCCAATAGAGTAGCTTAAAATACTATTCAAATACTTTACTCACAAAAGTGAGCTGAACTACAATTTTACCTATTCTGTCTATCAGAACTTAGGTATACTTTACATATGCAAAATTGATCTGTTTTTGCAGTGTAAGTTTTTCAAAAAGAGGAAGGAATGGAATGAGGCTTGGACATGATAACGTATTTCATACATAATCAGCTTTGTATGCGTCTGAAGTGAATTTTGTCATATAGGTTATTTCAAACCCATCTTTTCTGTTTGTCTTGTTATTCTTTAACAAACCATTGTATCTCTCAAAACCAAAGAGCCAATAGCCATACACGGGTCCAAAATCACGAATTGTGTCATGAAGATGGAGGTGCAGGTGCATGTTGCAGGTGAGGACTTTTGGTTCATATGTATCTTCACAAGATTGACAGAATTCTTGTAGATATCTGTGTGCTGGGTCTATTTCGATGAAACTGATTGACGGCTTTACAAGTATATGGCATGCTTTTACATAGTGCATCCAGCCATTCAACATATTGGATGGAAGAACTGGTTTTAGAAGCATGGGAGAGTACACCAATACCCAAGACTTCCACTCATCTGCTTTCATGTGGGAAAAGCCCTTTCTTATCTTTGTTTTCAGCTTGGTATAGTTGCTGGGCAATATCATTGTTGCTGCAACTGTCTGCATTGCAAGCAGATCATTGTTTTTCATTTTTTTGATTTTTGTTCATGTTTCAATCATTCTCTTTGGTGTTCCCAGAAAAAGATTATGCATGGGATCAATGATCGTTCCACGTACTAGATCAAAGTATCCAAGGCGATACAACTGCGACCATTGAACATCATATTTGACCTCCAGCTGCTGCCTTTCTGAGGGTGTACTCGCACTATTCCACTCCTCAGTATGCACACGGTTTGCTCTATCACTTCGATGGCGCCACTGGTCACAATCAAATCCACGGAAATCGACAGAAGAAGTGCCTGGTAGACGAGAAAATTGATTGTCGCATTTGTAACAGGCGCATGTGCTGTTGTGTGCGGTGAACCCACTAGTCTTTCTGGCAGCAGGTATATCGCATGCAACCATCAATAAGGCTGCACGAACTGTTGCACCGTCTGTTTGCTGGTAGGTGGGTATCTGTATTCCAAGATAGAGCTGTATCATTTCATCGACTAATGGCTTGAGATAATGATTGATCTCTTCTGATTTTGGCTCTTTTGGTCCGGGCATGAGACCAACAAGGATTGTATTTTCTGCTTTAAACCACTCACTTCTAGGCAGGTTGTTAATCACCAGGTAGATAGCACCGCAGGAATAGCTAGTACCATTGAAAGGCTGGAACCAGTCGATGCTTAATGTCAGCATCAATGAACGAGGATGCTCAACAAAAATTTCATCGTCATTGTCCTTCAAATCAGTCCAGGCTTCACCATCGTAAACATCACACAATGTATCAGTGATCTTGAATTCTTGGTTCCAATGCATGATCTTTTGCTCAAAATCGGGACGGAGGAAAAGAATTTTAAGAGCACGTGTGAGAGACTGATATACATAAGACTTCTTTGCGACCAAACCACCAGACAATGATTGGACCATTAATTTGCAATTACAGGCGGTATGTGCACCAAGCTTTACGAAATCACAATTCAAAGGAGCAGGTACACTTTCCTCATACACCTTGTGGCAATCCTGACACACGACAAATCTCTTAATCCCTTTTGTCATGGCTGAGAATCCTGTCATGCTTTGAAGACCAGAAAGACTCCCAGGCAATTGGAAATCCTGCTCGTAAATCGACAAGAGCTTGTTGATGAACTCAATCAAGACAACAGCGCCCTTATTGACCACATAGCAGGAAGCAAGCATTACCACAAAAGTAGCAATGAACCTGTATACCGGATTTTCAGGCATATTTGGGGTGGCAAAAGGATCTATTGTAAAAAAAAACAAAAAAAATTAACACCCCCCCCTTTTTTCAGATTTTTCTTTTTTGGTTCTTTTCCTTGAATTTTTTTTGGGTCTTTTTTTATTAGTCAATTAACACGGACTGACCTTCAGTATCGAATTCTTTGACTTCAATCTCAACAATATTCTCTTCATTGTCTTCACTTTCTTCACCGCCATTGCTTTCTTCGTCATTGTCATTTTCATTACCATCACTGTTTTCGTCATTCAACTCATTGCTAAAAGCAACATCATCATCAGAAATTGGGGCTCCTTCCCAAACAGGCGAGTTGGTCTGACCGCCCATTGCTTCCATGGGTCCGGTTTGTTGGTTTGATGTAGCTACATATAGAATTCAATTTTTAGTTTACTTCTCTTTTTATCACAATTAACATTTCTTACTTTCAAAATCAATATCCATGAGATTTCTTTGATCAGATACATCTATTGAAATAAAACATTATATAAAATAACCAAAATGAAAATAAAAATGAAAAACAAAACATACTTCTTTCACTTCTTTCCATGTCTTCATATCTTGCTCTTTTATTGTGACACTGGAGGGTTCGTGTAGAAACAAAGCTGTAGCCTTGTTGATTATTGCTGCATTTTGTGCAATAGCACTTCTTATTATAAAGTTCAGAAGTAGAGGACATGGTGTTTATTTTGTTATAAATGTTAAGATAAAAGGGAAACAAGTGTTACATTTACTTTATTTGTTCAAACTTTATAATAATAATAATAATAATGATAAAATAACTTGGATGGTTATTATATCCGAGCCAATAGAAAATTACAACATGACTTTATGAACATGTATACCAAAAAACATGCTGAGATTAAAAATTGCTTTAAATATCCACATGTAACCATGAACATTCACACAAGGGTATTCAGGGTCATTTCTCCAGTGCAAGGAGCCTGGCACTGAGGCTTCTACATGGGCTACAACTGCTGCTGCTGCTCACAACTCTGTTGTTGTTCCTACTGCTCTTTCTGTTCGCAAGACTCCAAGACCTCCGTATGTTCGCCGGGTTGCTGCTTCTGCTAGAATGTTTGCCATTCCCACTGGTCCCAAAGGATATCAATATGTGTATATCTCACGTTCACGTCATCTCACACATAGAGAAGTGTGCAACTCTTTGAAAACACTTGGTGTTGATACTGGCCGCATCTTGGATATCAATTTTCCTGCCAAGGATGTAGTTGGCATCCTAGTTCACAACCAGTATGCTGAGAAATTCCAGACCACTCTGACCACAGTTGCCATTGAGATCTTAGACGTGTTTGACCCTTTGAATCCCAAAAACATTGCAGATCCCAAATATAAGTCTCTTTCTGATTCAGAGCTAGAAGAAGTTGCTGCTGAACTTCATTCTGATTGTTGTCTGAAGGCTCTCAAGTATCTTCGTCCTCATGTTGCTGTTTCTGTTGGTCATTTCTTTTGTGATCAAGGCTGGATCTCTAAGAAAGATATTCCTGTTCATTTTGTTTCTGGTCCTGGTACTGGTATTCATGATTTCCAATCACCATCTCGTTGTACCTCTGTTGCAATGTCTGAATGAGTGAAATCTCATTAGGACTTTAGAATGCTAATGGTCTGCAGCCTCGTGCAATTTATGATGTTCTTCAACACTGTCACTCTTTACATATGCTTTTTATCACTGAAACATGGCTTCTCCCCCCATCTCGTCTCCCCACTTCTTGGTCCCAGATTCATCTTTATGGTTCACCTGTAGCTGGCAACTACAGAGGTTCTATGGGTGTTTCTGTTCTTATTTCTCCATTCTGTCCTTATCCTGTCACTCAGATTCCTATGTCATTTAACTATGCTTTGGCTGTCAAGATTGGTTCCCTCAGAATTGTATGGCTGTATTTACCGCCCACTATGTCCACCCATGATGCTCTTCACTGGAAAAATAAAATAAAATACTATAGTTTTAAGTAACGAGAAAGGTAGTGAAAATGTCAGGGTTTTTTTTCAGCTCAACCATTTTTTTTTATTTAAGTTGAGGTGTATTTTTGACGTATTCTATTGGTTTAAATGGACAATAAAAAAGTCATATTTTTTTGGCTTGCTATAAAATCACATCAAGTAAAGTATTTGTAGTACTTGTTTCCTTTTTTATTTTATAATTCAAGCTATACACAATATGTTTTCCTCTACCCAAATCCACACCTTAGACTGTCACTGCATTAAATGTCACAACAGTCATCAGAAATCTTCTTATGTTGCAAAGCGTACTGAGACTCGTCATAATAAGAGAGCTAGAGTTGAAGGTACCAGAATATTTGAGAATAGTATAATATATATAGTGTTGGTTTTTTGTTTGCTGCGTAATAATCGTTTTAATTTTTTATTTTTTATTTTTTATTTATGTTGTTTATTTTTAAACTTTTAATGAAACACAGTCGCAATGAGAAACATGGATGTAGATACTGAGGATAAGAATTTTTTTATTTGAAAGCAGAAAAAAAAACTAATAAACTATTATATTCCATATTTGTAGTAATCCCAACCTCTTGTTCTGATTCTGTGGAAGCAATGGACGGTCAGGCCAACTCACCTTTTTTGGATGCCACCTCAATGTTTGACAATGACAGAGACAACAATGATTTCGATGACAATGTTGAAGATGAAGTCAATGAGATCGAGATTGAGGACTTCAACAGTGAAGGTCAGTGTGAGATATATAAAGAAAACTAAAAGAAAAAGAGAGTAAAAGAAAAATCAAGTATTATTTTTTTTTTAATTTTTTACAGACCCTTTTGCTGCTCCTGATATGCCCGAAAATGAAGTTCATCAATTCATAGCCATTTTTACGGTACTGTTTGCTTCACGTCATGTTGTTGATAAGGGTGCTGCTGTCTTGATTGAGTTTATCAACAACCTGCTGAGAATCTATGACCAAGATTTTCAATTACCAACCAGTCTTGCTGGTTTACAAAAAATGACAGGATTTTCTGCTATTACAAAAGGCATCAAGAAATTTGTGATGTGCCAAGACTGTCATACAGTATATCAGGATATCGTGTCTGCTCCTCCTCGATGTGTTTCCTCAAAACTTGGTGCCAGGTCTGCATGCCACTGTAATTTGACAAAATTCATATCTTCTGGTGCCTTGGTTGCAAAGCGTGAATATGTCTACCAATCCATTAAAAATACATTGAGCGTTTTCTTCTGTTGCCCTAGTTTTGAAGCCAAGATTTGTCAATGGAATAAGGAGTTGAAGATGGTAGATACTCTGTGCGATATCTATGATGGTGCGATGTGGAAGGAGTTGAAGGACAAGGATGGTGTATCATTTGTGTTGGACCCACGCTCACTAATGTTAACACTTAACATCGACTGGTTCCAGCCCTTTGATGGTGTCACTCACTCCTCTGGTGCTATCTATCTGGCCATCAACAACTTGCCCCGTAATGAAAGATTCAAGCCAGAGAATATTATCCTTGTAGGTCTCATGCCTGGTCCAAAGGAGCCAAAAACCAACAAGATCAATAGTTACTTGGAGCCCTTGGTGAATGATTTGAAGCAGCTGTACGTTGGCATGCAGATTCCTACACACAAATTCTCAAATGGTGTCAGTGTTTGTGCTGCACTACTGATGGTTGCATGTGATATCCCAGCTGCCAGAAAGACAAGTGGATTCACAGCGCATAACAGCACATGTGCTTGTTACAGGTGCAGCCGGCAGTTCACTCGGTTAGGGAGCAGCAACCAGGTTGATTTCCATGGATTCAATTATTCTCATTGGAATATCCGTAGTGGTGCAGAGAGCAGGTTGCATGCTGAGGAGTGGAAAGATGCAAGTACACTCTCAGAAAGGCATCAGCTGGAGGTCGAAAATGGTGTTCGATGGTCGCAGTTGCAACGTCTTGGATACTTTGATCTAGTACGTGGAACGATCATTAATCCCATGCATAATCTTTTCCTGGGGACGTCTAAGAGATTAATGGATCGGTGGATTGATGAGAAGACAATTGGATCTGAAGAGTTTGCTTCGATGGAGAAAATTGCAGAGACAATGGTACTGCCCAGAGATTACACCACACTGACAACCAAAATTGGAAAGGGCTTCAGCTACATGAAAGCGGACGAGTGGAAATCATGGGTTCTGATTTATTCTCCTGTCTTGTTGCATGGTATTCTCCCCCCATTACAATTCAAGAACTGGATGTATTTCGTTGATGCATGCCGATACTACATAAAGCCCAACATTACTTTTGATGAGATCACCACTGCCTACAGCCTGTTAGAAAAGTTTTGCAATGCATGTAACGTAGACTATACTGCCACTATTCTCACCTGCAATATGCATCTACACCTCCATCTTCACGAATGCGTTTGTGATTTTGGACCAGTGTATAGTTATTGGCTCTTTGGGTTTGAGCAATACAATGGTATTTTAAAGAATTTCAAGACAAATGGCAAAGACGGTTTTGAGGCGACCTACATGAAAAATTTTGTTCAGAATGCGTATAAGGGTGATTATGTCAATGCTGTTCTTAAAAGTTCTAGCCAGATCCCCTTCATTCACACTTTGTCTAAACTTGTTACAACCTCTATACCTGCCACCACAGTCACCACTCTCTCCAGTCGCCCATTCACATTGCAAGCATTCGTTCAAGACTACACTGATCCTTATAATCCACCCAAGGGTAATGAGTCTCTTCCTCCTTCTACATTCCCTCTAAAATACAAAAAGCCATCAGTAATGGATGATTCCGACCATCTCCATTTACTTGAATATTACCAAGTCGCTTACAACCTCCCAGACCTTGCCAGCTATCAGGACACATCCTATAATCGCCCAGCACTTGACAATCAAATCATCAAATTGAAGTCAATTGACATTCTTGGTCAACACTATCGAGGAACAAACAACAGCACAATCAGTCACGGATCACTTGTTCAGGCAAAGTTTGTTGGTAGTAATAGAAAAATTATACTTGAATTTGCTGGACAAATTTAGTATCTTTTTACACACTCCTTCCAACTTCTACCCACGCACAATCTCCATCTGACTCGCATGGTTCATGATCATTAACATGTATTTGCATTTATCAAGTGGTTTTGTACTTCCTCTGATAGGTTGCGTGAGGATGACAGTGTTGAATTTTGTTTGCCTACGTTCTCTCCTGATAGCTACTATAGCATTATATCTGTACATCGCATCTTATTAGAGGTTGCTACAGCTACTATTGCGACAAGTAGAAATGTTAGCAAAATGCTAGTAATTCCATTGCCAAAGAAGCTATATGCTTAAATAATAAATAAAGTGAACTTTTACATTTCTTTTTCTTTAACAAAAAAACAGAGTGCGTATTTCTGATATATATATTGATAGTATTTTGTATGTGAAAAGTAATATATAAATAAAAAGAGAGAGGCAATTTTTGTTTATTTAATACCCATCTCTAAGGGCCCACTGAGGAAATTTGGGGGTTATGTCATCTGGGACCGCTGTATTGGACACACTGGTGAAAACCCTCTCCTTCATTTGAGAAGCACTTGACCCTATTGCTTCAATAACATACTCATCAACAAGTTTAATGAAAGTATTGAACTAAAATGATTTTGTTAATACTTCACTTTATATTTTTTATAATAAGACATAATTATTAATATAAAATAATATACCTTGTCACTTTTCCATCCTGGCCGAACAATCTTGACGATGCTCTTTGTGCAATTCTCAAAGTCTTCATCTGCAGATTCTCCATCGGACATTGCTGCCATTTGCATTGTAAAGTCACAATCTCTCTTCATTTGTAGATCAATTGCTTCTTTGTTGTCTGTGTATGCAAGTAAACGGTGAGTATGATTCTAATAGTAGTTTTTTTGTATTAGTATTTTTAAAATTCTCAAGACTAAACTATATTATTTTGAAATTATTTATTTAGAGATTACACTTACATCTCTGGCACGTCCTGCCCTTCTCAAACGAGTGTTTGTTGCTTTTATTTCCTCTTTGGTTTTTCTTGCTTTTGAAACCTGGCTGGTGAAGTTTTTGTGCAGTCTTGCTCTGAAGTCTGCCTCTCTAAATCCCTTACGGGTACACTTGTGCTTCAAGTTTTCAAGAAGTTGCACCACCAACTCCTTGTTTGGCAACTTATAAAAGAAACACTATGGTGGAGAAAATGGTAACATGTTACCACTTTGGTAACATAACTGCCATTTTTTACTTAATAAAAAATGGCAGTTATGACTCTGTATAAGGCCAAAACAGGCACTGTTACCATTTTTTACATAGTAAAAAATGGCAGTTATTTATTATGTAAAAAGCCAAAACAAGCACTGTTACCATTTTTTTCATAATAAAAAATGGCAGTTATTTATTATGTAAAAAGCCAAAACAGGCACTGTTACCATTTTTCAAAAAAAAATCAAGCGTCCTTCCTTTCCTCTATTACATTCTTTCTTTTGTTCTATTGCTTTCAATTCTAGCACAACCTCTTGTTTTTCCTTTGCAGCTTTAACAGAATGGTCTGTTTTTTATTATACAATATTGAATCGGGTTTAATTGAATTGAATCTTTATTTCAATGCATGTTTTATTAAATGAAAATGATAATAATAATAGTAATAATGAAAAAACAATTCCACCGGCCACTCACAATAAAAAATGGTTCTGTTTAGCTACTGCAAAACGTATGCAGTAAAACACTACTATTCAAATTGTATTTCGTATACTTTGGGTATTCTAATATATCTTAGATAGCACTTATTATTTTTTACCGATTTCTACAAATATACTAATATTAGAGAAAAAACTTAAAATAAATAAATAGATATAATATTATTATAATGCTTACCTTTATATAATATGCTTACTTGTTCAGTAAAATAAGCATTTACTCTAAGAATATATATATATATTAAAGAATGTATTAATATTTAAGATCTATATATAAGAAAAGCAATAAAACATAAGCACTATAGAAAGTCGTTATCGTAGAAGAAGAAAAACTTGAGCAAAGATTCAAGTCATGTAACATGAAGCTAATTCGAATCTGATTCATACAACCGGAATGAGCATCTTGTTAGAAAGCTTAACGTGTTTATTCTACTCAATATACTTACATATAATAGAACAACTCCCAAGTATAATATATCAGTACAAAAATATTACTATTAATTTTTTTCCCAAAAAAAAGGCTATATACTGTTTCCTTTTATATTTGAATGTAGCGGAATTGTAGATTCTGTATATTAGCTTCAAATTCTTGTAATCACAACATTAGCAATCATATGAAAGAGGTCGATAAATTTTTTATATGAAAGAAAAAAGGAATAAAAAACATAAAAAGAAAAATGACGAGATAAGAAAAAAAATGCACTAAAGACAGACTAAAAAAATCAAACTCGGCCAATCACAGCAGCCAAACTACGATCTTCGGCTTCTCTTGCGAGCAGGCTCAACACTTGCTGTGGGTGGAGGAGACCTACATAAAAGAGTAAGAAGTTTATATTAGTTTTGTATTAACAGAGCATGAGAAAAAGCAACAATGGTAACTTACAACACATCTGCCATTATGGGCGACTCAACATCACCAGTTTCTGACATATCAGGAGAAGAAAGCGAAGAATCACTTATGTCTCACTGTGTCTATAGCATAATAAAAGGAAACGATGTTAATTAAAGTTTACAATATATAGATTTGTTAATTGATAAACTTACTTTGTTCTTCTCTGCCATTCTTCTCTTGTGCGTCTGGTTGTCGCTCTTGAAGCTTTCCCGAAGAAGGCTTCTTGCACACCACATTCTTTTACATTGGTGGATGTGCAATTCACCATTCTTCGCCAACCTCTCCAAATGCATCATGTAGTATTCCCTGTTTTTCTCTGGGATATTCTTCCATTCTTTTGAGACCGCAGGATAGTCTTTGTCAATGATATCATGCTTTACTGTACGGCCTAATGTTTTGAGATGCAGTCTTTTTACTGTCAAATCATGGTCTGAAAGAGGGACTAATGGGGGCAAAGGCTGCCCTTGTGGAACTTCTTTGCAGCGCGCCTTCCAGTCCTGCTCGTGAAGAATCTGAAGCAACAGATTGTATTTTTGTGCTTCGTTTTTTCCTTTGAACTCGCCACCAGTATTGATTACTCGCTTACCGAGCTGATCAGGGTACTCTGTGAGCTGGGCTCTTTTCACAGACTCGGCAATGCGCTCAAGAGCTACAAAAAATGTATGACAATATTAATAAAGTAAATAAACATCTAAGCACAGAATATATATGACTTACAACTCTGCTCAATAATGCTTTGTTGCATTGTAGTTAGATCTTCCGCACTGACTGCTGGCGCAAATTGATTGCTGAATTGCCTTTGAAGCTCGCGCAATGCTTGCTTGATTTCAGCAAGATCAACCTCAATCTTTTGAATTGAGTTGAGGAGAGTTGTGTTAATATCGGACATGTTTAAGTTTTTTTTTTAGCTATAAGCAGTGAGTTGAAAAGAAAAGGTGATAGTTTAGACAAGTAGAATAAGAGCGATTTGAGTTTGAGAAAGGCAACGATTTATTACAAGCAATTGATAGCTATTTATATGAAAAAGATACAGACAGATGTACAAACAAAACATATAAAAGAACGGATGCTTATGCACTTGTATGCACCTGTCTGCACCTGTCTGCAGTAGCTCATGTGAACATGATACAGTCTTTTTGTGTCGACACAACAAAACTGTAAGAAATATAAAAATAAAATGAATTAGACTTTAAATCAATATTATATGTATAAATGTTCATACTTTGCACCGTCTACATATTAAATGTTTTAAAGTATATGATATAATAATATAACTCTATACATATTGCAGATATAGCATGAAATTTGGTTAAAGTTCTCGATGACAAAACCCTGTACCAGTTAAAATTATAACTTTAAATATACCCTACAGTAGCTATATAACATCTGAACATCATATAATTAATTAGCCCCTTTTTATCAACATTAAAGTAAATGTTATGATACTCAAGTTCATATCATACTTATTATCATTATCGACTAAAACGCGTTTTGATTGATGCTGTCATCAAAGGTAAAAATAATTTTAACTGTCATTACTATTATTTACCAAGGGGCATTTTTGACTGAAACCGTACATTTTTGAAAAAGGTGTGCTTTAACTCACATCGGCACTTTCAATTAACACCCCTTTTGATCAGTAGTGCTTATCTTGATGATGTCAGTAAAAGAGTATCAGACTATAGCCCTCATTATCTATATCTATTTCTTTAAGTTTTATACATAAACAAGAAAATAATGCTATTAGCTAAATATATATTCACTATCTCAAAAATATTATTAGTACAACACAGATAATATAAATATGTCTTTTCTACCAATGTGTTTATACAGTACTACTTTTTTTTAACTGTTAATTATTAGAAGGCTGTTTTTCTTTGCCTTTGGTATTAGAGAGTAATTGATAATTTATTTAAAAAAAAACATAAATTATTTGGTCATTAATTATCCTAAATATACATATGCCTCTTTATAAAGCCCAAAGAATATCTAATCGCTCACAAGTAAAGAGTACGTGTCTGTTTCACCGGCACTCTTTTAATGGTACCCCCTTGTCAACCAAGAAGTATTTTAACTTACATCATAATTATTAATGAAGAAGAATCTTTCCAACCACGGGAATTATTTACTGACAGGTGTTTCACCTAGCATTGACATTACTGTAATCATTGCTATATCATCATTATGAGAGAGAAAAAGAAAAAGAGCCGCAAGCATTTTGGTTAAAAAATAAAGAGTATATAAAGATGTCTTTTACATTTAATAAATAGCACCAAAATCCTCTTCGCAGCTTTATTTTATATATTACATACGTATCAACCCAACCAATATGTCTTCTTCTAACGCCAGCCAGCAGAGAGATAGAATATCTACACAGCAATACCAATGTGATCAATGTGTCTTGTTTTTTGATAACTACCAGAAGCTGCAAAACCACAAGAGAATTCACAGAGGAGATTCAGCAACAATGACTGAAATTGACCAGTCTATTCTGGATGATGTTGACATGTACCATGACGAAAATGATACTAGTAATGAAGATGAATCTGTTAGCAATTCAGGTAATGAAAAGAGCTGTAATTGTATTATTTATTTTCCAATTACTAAATAATGTATTACAGAATATACTATGGAGTCTATGGAGCTTGATAATACTATTTCATATAAGTGCGCATATAATTTTGAGGACAGTGAGGGTGAAGCTCACATTTACGACAGCAGCCGAATCAGTACAAATACTTTTACCAAGGCCGAGTTGATGAGTATTCATCTGTCTCAATTGATGCTACAGCATAGAATTGCTAGAGCAGCATATAGAGACATTGTTCAATTTATAAACACTGTCATCCGAGACCATGATGATATAATGATGGGTAAAATATTATATTTTCTGTTACCTTGTACTTTAATTCCAGATCACTAACATGTAGTGATATCGTTTTTTTTAGAACCTGGGGCTAAGATCAGTCATGGCAAAACTGTTGATGCTTTGCTCAAGTCAAAGTTAAGTGTCAAGGGCCATGAGTATGATGTCTGCTCTAGTGGTTGTCGATTGTATGGCATTAATGACGACCAGGAATCTTGTGTTGACTGCGGCAAACCGCGATACAAGACTGATCCCGATCAAAGTCAGACACCAGCCGCCAGTATGAAACTTATGTCAGTTGGGGATATGCTTTCTCAAATGTTGGCAGATCCAGCTACAAGAGAACTCCTCTGTTACAGAGCAAACCGGGAATCTGTAGCTGGTCAGCTAACTGACATTTTTGATGGTGACAATTACAAGCAGTTGGTGCAGCAGGGCCTGTTCTCCAATCCCAATGATATTGCCATTGGGCTTTATACCGATGGGTTTGTCAATCAAAAGAAAGGCAAAAACTCATATACCATCATCTATTGCATAATATTCAACCTAGACCCATTCATCAGGTAATTAATTAATTTATTACTATTTATTATTATTATTACATTTTTTTTTAAAAAAAAAATTACTAATAAAATACTTAGATATACCAACAAATACCTTTTGCAACTGGCAATCTTGCCTGGCCCCAAGAAGCCAACTCATTTGGACTCCTTTCTTATACCCATCATCAATGAATTGCAAGATCTTGAGGCACATGGCTTGGTTGTCAAGCACAATAGAGTGGAGCTTTGCAGATCCAAGGTCTATCTTCTGCTTGCTTCTGGCGATATTCCAGCTGTAGCTGATATGGCCCACATTGGTTCCCATACAAGTTTATTTGGTTGCCGTTTTTGTGAGACCAAAGGCAAATGCCCTACTAACAGACGGCATGGCATGTACTTTGATGACATTTCCGCCCGGTTAAGACCTTTGGAAGACTTCAAAGTAGGCAACCCTGTAAGTATACAAATGTTCAATTAGCCATCTTTTTTTCATACTAAATAACTGCTTGTAATAGTCGAAGAACATATACCAGCTGAGCATATATACCCAACTCTCAACCTTCTCTGGATCATCATTTTTTGCATTAGATGAACTTCATTTAATTGCAAGAGGGATTGGAAAGCTTGTGTATGACCTGATTATCGTCACCCTCACAAAGGAAACCAAATTTTACTATACCCATCCAGACAATACCCTCAATACCACTGAATACCCTTTTCATATACCAAGAGCAGACCTTGTAACAATCGGAAACTGTATCACCAGCTCACAAAAATATATACCCACCTCATTTCAAGGCAGTTTCGACAACGTATTTGCCAAGATTGATGGTACTCGCGCAGTGAACTGGCTTGACTTTCTCTTATTCCTTGTCCCCACTTTGGTCGTGCCTTATTTACCAAATAGGGCTGTTAAAACAGCTCTATTATCTCTCGTGAAAGGTTGCGCGCTTGCCTTGCAATGGACATTGACATCAGAATTGCTTGATGAGATGGAGTCGTAAGTTATTATACGTCTCATATATTATCATTACAAATAGCTGATTGTTACCATTTTTTAAATATTAACAATAGATACTTCAAGCACTGGCACTCGTTTTTATACCAACAAGTCCAGAATAATACCCTGTCTCGTAGTGTTTTCCGACCAGTGCAACATTACCTGGTCCATATACCCTATATCATCAAGCAGCAAGGCCCCCTGCGATGCTACTCCACTCGCTCAATGGAGAGAGTAATTGGCGTCTTCTCGAAATTGATTAAGTCCAAATCAAAGGGTAGCCGAAATGCCAGTTTTCTCGTCGAGCGATTTGCGATTCACAATTATATCAGCACGGCAATCAGCATCTGTGATGAAATCAACCTCATTCGGCCAAAGCCATATGGAAGAGAGAGCTACATGGACCTTCCTAATGATCCTAGTGGT
This sequence comes from Phycomyces blakesleeanus NRRL 1555(-), assembly GCF_001638985.1. Taxonomy (NCBI): domain Eukaryota; kingdom Fungi; phylum Mucoromycota; class Mucoromycetes; order Mucorales; family Phycomycetaceae; genus Phycomyces; species Phycomyces blakesleeanus. The sequence goes on along the minus strand of NW_017265165.1, from coordinate 409,036 downwards.
GCGCAGTTGTGGGAGCCATTTCATCAGTTTGTTAATTTGAACGATGATTCGGTGGAAGGTGTAGGCAGCCCTAGTGTGAAGGAAGCTTTATTGAAATACTACCAGAGAACAACAGGCTTGACTGGCCACGAGTTTGGTGACTCTGTTGTTGTTGTAGCTGCACGTCTGTGGATGGACTCGACTGTATATTCCTCATGCATGTACCGAAGAAAGAAAAACGAGACCAGCCGTGGCAACCATTACGTGATGTTTACTTGCCCCTATAGAAAGTAAGTATAATATTTTTCGATATACAATCAAAAGTTGCTTACATTCTATTTATTTATTTATTTTAGCAACTGTAATGTAATTGTTCACAGCTGGCTCATCGGTACAGTACAGTTCTACTTTCAGCATGTAGATTTCTATGACTTCCCACACTTTCTTGCTTTTGTGGAGGTCATGAAGGAACATGACGCGGCTGGTCATGACTCATCAGTACCTATCGTCAAACAACGGTCACAAAGCACCCGTACACTAGGCCACCAAACGCAACCGACTTATGCAGTTATAAGTGTAAATGACATTTGTCATCAAGTTGGTCTGGTCCAATACCCACCAAATGGAAACCAGTTTTATGTAATCGCGCCCTATTATATCTTTAACAACAACATGCGCATTACTAAAGGCAATCTTTCCATTCTGTAATCCTTTTTATTTTTATCTTATTTTTCTATATGCTCTATATCCTTATATCTTTTATATTTTTTATATCATCCTTGTATCTTATATTCTTTTTTTAATTTTCTCTATTTCTTATGTTTTTTTTAATCTCTATATGCCCCGTCTTTCTTTTCTTCTTTATATACTCTGGTTTTTTTTCTATTCTCTATACACCTTATGCTTTTTTCTTCATTCCCTATATGCTCTATATGCCATTACGCGATTTAAATAAAATCAAATTGCCAATTCATCAAGATAAAAAGAATATCTAAAAAAAAAGAACGTAGTTTAAAAAATAAAAAAATGGCAGTTATGTTACCATTTCGTTCACACATTCCAAAAATTATTAATTTTAATAATTGTTGACATATTTGATATTCAATAAAACATATATTTCAATACTCAAAGTGGTCATTACAACTTACAAATATTTTTTACAGTATTGAAAATATTGTACAGCAACAAAAAAAGTGTTTTCATGTTACTTTTTTAAATTGCTACGAATGACATTACCATCTTACAACAAACGGCGGAGATTTTATTGGGTTTCGACCAAAAAAATGGCAGTTATGTGCCTACTTTCGGCCCAACTGCCATTCATCCCACCGTAGTGAAAACATTTGTATTCCATCTGGGCTTACTCTCATTTGCCAGGATATCAACTTGATTTCTTGTTTTCAGCTTGAGATCCCACATGAGATTACGAATATGGGCCTGATAGAATATATGAGAAAATACATCAATAAAATTTTGCACACATTGATACTGACATAAACATCATTATAGGCCTTCTTGCTAAACCCAGACGGAGCGTTGAAGGCAGACTGAGCAACATTAGCTATTATATTGGCAGAGGAAACGAGGGGGGCCCTGCTTAAACTATCAATAGCAGTAATTGTCTCAGTGCTGCTGGTGGCAAGAACATCAATTCTGCTATTCATGTTTAGCAATTTATCTTCAACAGTGCCGATTTGTTCTTATACAATTGACATGTCAGCTGTCATATTAGTTTTCAAAGTGGAAAGAATTTCTATCAATTGTTTGTTTGTAATCTCAATGGGACGAAGAGCAAGTTGACGTCTTTGAATAGTCATTGTCTACAGAATATAATGAAAGATAAAAATGTAACTGTTAATTTTAGATTACATTATTATTGATATTATTATACAATTGAATTGAATTTAATTAAAAATAAATTATATCAAATTTACATACTTAAATTATTTGAAATAAAATGGGTTAATGTATGTGTGTTTGAGTATGAGTGCAATAAGTAGCAAGAAAGCAGGAGAAAGAGTAAATAAATTGTATAAAACGTATGGTTTATATAGATATTCAGCATATCTTTAATATATAAGTCTCTATTAATACTTCTTGTAATCACTGAGATGCAAATTGGCTTTCATATTGTTTTAGAACACAATTGATCGAATCAGTCTAGTCTTTTATTTCAAATGAACTTTTCTTTTTTCTTTTTTTTTGTTGTTGTTTCTGTTTTTCTTTTTTTCTGCTCTTTACATTTGCTATTAGTCTTTTCTTTGCTTTTCTATCTCTGCAACTTCTATTATATTTGTGAACTATTTGTGTAAGACATGTTCTTTCTAAAAAGTCTTCTTTATAGAAAATAAAAGAATTTATTTATTCTGTTGCCATAGACACACTCTTTGTTGCTGTCTCCACCCATTTTTTTATTTATTTATTAGTTTTTTTTTATTCTGCTTTTTTAAAATATCTTTTTTTATATAACTAAAAAGAATTAGTTGTTTCAGTTGCCATAGACACTCACTCTCTCTTTTCTTTTTACTTCTTTCTTTCTCTTTTACTCTTATACTTGCAAATGTTTCTGGTAAGGTGCTTTTTTTCTTTATTTTTCTTTATTAGTAATTTCTTCAAATATAGCTGAGTAATAACAAGTGTTTCTGCTACCATAGTCACTCACGTATAGTTTCCTTCTGATGCATCCTCTTCACAATGGCCATCCAGGTTAGCTAAGGTTAGTAAATATACTTCATATCATCATCTCATAAAAGTATCCTGATTTTTTCCTTTCTTTTTTATAGGACATATCACCAAAAATATTTTCTACAGCTAAACATGACCACCAACACGGTAATATTTTTATCTATTTATTTATTATATTTCTCTTTAATATTAATCAAACTGAATCCAATTTTTACTATAGATGAACAACTCTCTCCAAAACATACTATGGATCAAAAGCTTCTATTTCATACTGCTGTTATTGACATGATAAGACTTTTTTGTTTTTTTACTATCCTTATATGTATCATTATATTACTTATGCTGTTTATTAATAAAAAAAAACTACCAGATACTATATTGACTTTTGATAAGTATTATTTATATCTACAAATAAATCCGTTTGCTTTGGGTATATAAATTAATAATTATATCGCCCAATTCATAACATTTAATTTTTTTCAATCATTTTCATAGTCAAAGGAATCAAAATTCTGTAGCTTTACTTGTAATATCTTATTGTTTGGTCTTTGTACTGGATAATTCCAATGTAAGTATTAATGGTTTATAAGAATTAAAATATCTAATACACACGCATACCCATCACTAACAATTTATCTATTCTCAAAGAGTACTGCTCGTACCCCAAAAAAACCGTATTGAGCAGCTCATTTTTTTTTATGTATTTCTTTTTTATAGAAAATTATTCATCCTAAGTATAACAAACTGACCAAGCAAGAAGTAGCTAGAGATATAGAATAGTATTATTAGATCTGAAACCTAGAAACATTCTATTCTTTCCAATAAAAATAAAAGCGTAAACCATTATCAACCTAATAAGAACAGGAAACCAAATAAATAAAGAATTTATTAATGGTCCATAATTTTAAAGACGCATTTTTTTGCTGCTGATGACCAAACTTCTTAACAATAAACTAGCTTAAAGGTCACCTTTACGCTACTTTTAATCTTTATAATATGTTGGTGTCTGACCTTTACAGTTCCATATAAAGAATATCAAAATAGATATACAGTTTTAAAAAACTTTTTTTTTATATATCAAGTCAGATAAGTATATTTAAAGTGCTAATAAATCTTACCTGCGGCACCCCCCACCCACAATTCTGCTAGTTGACTCTAGTCATTCCACTATCTGTGAAGGTCACCTTCAGCACAAGTGGAAAAAAATCAACTAATTTAAATATGGAAATTACACTACAGTATACCCCATTTTTAAACTACCTTATTTTTTAATTTTTCTAGTGTCTTAAGCCAAGTGGTAGGCTTTTTACCCTGTTTGTTACTATAAAATGGCTCCGGATTTGCGATGAACTTGGTAAGACTGATTTGATTCTTTTTGTCTTCAGACATTGTTGAAAAAATAAAATAAATGACATGACACACTAATAGTGATACAATAAATTATTCAAATCCCACTCTCTTCACCAATTTGACGCGTGTGATACTTGTGTTTGTGATAAGTGTTGACAGGTGATGTTATCACAGTTTTCAAGCTTTAAATGAATTTGTAAATGTGAAATAACCTCTCTTTTCCATAAGAGAGAAAAAAGACAAACTCAAAAGAGAATGTAGAATTAAAGATAATAAAATCAATAAGAGAAAAATAAGAGAAAAACAGTACTATTGGTCAATCTCAATAGACTTGAGTCAATATACTCGGATAATCAAACAAGTAAAATATCAACAGCATTAAATATTAAGAGAACTTGTTGTCAGAAAATATAACAAAGAAAAATCAATGTTTATTAAATGCAAGTATTGTGATATTTATAGTTTTACAATTGACTTGTTGAATAATTAAATAAATAAAATTATAAATATATATATATATAATAAAAGTTGTATAATTGATGATCTATTAAATGTGATCTGTTCTTTACTATCATTAAATACAAATAAAATAAAATAATTATTAAGTCATAATCATGAAGAAAATTATGCTTGTAAGAATATATAATAAAAATAATATTAATTCCAAGTTGATTCGTTTAGTTAAATATAATAAGAAAATACAATACGATATGTGGTTGTCTGAAGTTATTGTTGACAGGATGATGTCTTTTCGTTGTACTTATTGGTGTTTTGCTCTACAAATAGAAAAATTGCTTTCTATTCAGCTTTGGCCGCCGTCAAAAAATCAAAAAAAAATAATAATAGAATATAATTTTCTAGAATTACAAAGAATTCTACAACGTCACTGCACTGCCAGACAACCGAAATTGTATTTAGGTGATTGTTTTTACAACACTCCGTGTCGAAGCATCAAACGTCGATTTGTCCGAGTGGTTAAGGAGTGTGACTAGAAATCACATGGGCTCTGCCCGCGTAGGTTCAAATCCTGCAGTCGACGAAGCTTTTGAGATTTTAACATTTTTACACTTTGTCGTGTTTCATGCCCGAATTCTTGTCAGCCAATCAGGATGACGATTACACAGAATTCTCTTTTGAGAACGACGACCGAAGTGATTTCTTTTTGCTCACAAAAGAATTAGAAATCACATAGCTTAACAAAAGTAGAATAGAAACCAAAACAGACATTTATAATGGCTGAGTAGATTTAGAAAAGATATAAAAGAAGGCATTATTTTATTCAATAAAAGTTATCTATCTTTCTAACCTCTTTTTATTCTTTTATCTTAGTTTACAATTCCCAGTGAGTTTGACTAATTTTGGCTGTATTATAGCATTGGAAGAACAACCCAGATCAAAAACAATACTTGTCTCACTGTTGGATATTATTTTGATAAATCCATAAAATCTGAAGATAATTAACTGCAGTACTTTTTTATGTGCAGTAATATCTTCCTGAGCATTAACCACAGTATAATGGCTATTTCTTTTATTAAATATAAATAATAATTACTGCAGATAATGTGCAGTATTAGTTTAGAAAACTATATAAAACAATTCAATTCATATCAATAAAAAGTATCTTTTATGCTATCTTTGATTTTACGTATATTCCTTGATCCCCAGTGGATTGGACCTTTTGACTTTATTATAGTAAAAGAAAGACCAACCCAGTGTCATTCCTGATCTAGGCTATCTTCTAATTCACTGTAAACATAGCCAAATTGGTCAAGCTTTAATAACACAGGAGTAAGCAAATAAGAGAGAGAATAGAAAACAATTTTTATTATTTTGATTTGGGTTATCTTATATACTTTTTGAAATAATTATTTATCTTTAACTACACTCAAGTAGTATCTAGTAATATTACAAATTATTATAAGTTGATTACAAATTTCTAACATTACAAACTGATGAATAATCATTCTAATTCCTGCTTCTTTTGTAAGAACAAGTCACTAGACCTTGTATCACCAAAATTAAGCACGACAAAATGTAGACTTCCAAAAACTCTCCGACCGGGAATTGAACCCGGGTCTCCCGCGTGACAGGCGGGGATACTTACCACTATACTATCGAAGATTGACGGTTTTATCAAGTGTGTTGTAAGTTATGTTCACGTTTGTCATGTCGTGGTGTCCGGTACTGGAAGGTCAGTCTGCTCGGTTGGTTTGTCCGGCAGTTTGTTGTGACGTGTCGTCCTGGTTATGAGAGGTTGACGTCAACGGTTTGTTGATGTGGTGCTGTGCCCTCGGTGATAAGAGGAGAATTTTTCTGCACACAGGAATAATCTCATTTCTATTCTCTGTTCTTTCTACACACAATATTTTTTTCTTTTCCCTTGTTAACATATTTGTCTATATTGTACTCATTCGAAATCATGGTCCCTCATGCTAGTAACATTCCTCTTCTACAATGCAAATAATTCATCTTGCCGACATCTCCACACAACATCAGTACCTTTATTATTATATTTTTTACCATATTTTTATTCATATATTTTATCATTGCTGTATTGATTATTCATCATTCTATTTTTATTATCTTTATTTTTCTGAACTTCTATTATCAACTTAAAATCTTATCGACTATAAAAAGAGAATCAAACTCAACTCAATAAATCATTCATTCAGTTTTAGTATCTTTTTCTTGTTTTCTTCTCTTTGTAGCCTATACCATCTTGTGATATAACATATCAGCTCCTTGGTTTTAGGAAGATTGTTTGTTGGTTTTGGTCTCCTTGTTGGTTATTACCTTTCTGTTTTGTCATTCTCTTTTCATATACCTTTTTCTCCCTCTCGATTTTAACAATGATTCTATTGGTTGTTCTCTTTTTTTTTACCTGTCAACTATTGCTGCTTGCCACCTTTTGCTGTATCCATCTTCTGTTTTATTCTATTATCATTATATTTTATTTGTCAAGTGATCTCTTACAATCTATAACAAACCTAACATATCACGCGTCATAATTGATACAAGTGTTGGAAATTTTTTTAGCATCGACCAAAAATATATATTTGTTTGATGTGACATCAACTTATGGACAGACTATTAAGTTATGGACAGTGCAAAGTTGTGACTCCATCTCTAAATACAACAAAATCCAATTTCTTGGATTTATTTTTCTCTCTCCCTCTTTTTCCTTTTATCTTGCTATTGATATTTAAATTCCCACTAGACTTTAAATGTTTTTTCCTTTTTTTCTATTTTTTCTTAATTTTTATTTTCTTTTTAGCTTGCTTCCCTTTGTATTGCTCTTTTTTCTTTATACTTCTTGATATTACTTTTTTAGTATGCTTCCCGAGAGTTCAAATTATTTAGTAGTTTAATTATTTTTATTTTTGATTATTTTTGATTATTTCCTTTTGTAATTATGTCTAAAGACCTGTACACTCTTCTAAATAATCATCATTTAGCATAAGATGTATCTAGATTGTCACTTTGTATGCAGTTGTCAATTAGTATATAAGAGAGACATTATTATCTCAATAAAATTCATTCAGTTTTCCTCTATATTTCTTTTGAACATTATCACTGAGCTTGAGCTATTGTTCTGTGGGAAATACTAAGTTGCACACTGTTAGGATCTATATGTACTGTCTCACCATTTGTCTGCTTGTCTGTTTATCCATTTGTCTTGCTGTCTGTTTGTCTGTTTGTCTATCTGTTTATTGTTTATATATCTGTTTCTATCTATTTCAAGTCCTGTCCATTGTCTAAATTCCTTTTTATTGGATTTTCTTGAGTGAAATCACAAGAAGATAATTATACATATAATACATATTATATTTCTGATCAGTTGCATCATATGTTATAACTCAACTTGCATCAGTAAAGATTGTGCCAAGGATATTCAATAACTATAACGTGCTGATTATCTAAAAAAATCTTATTTAAGAAAAAGAACTACACATTCCAAGTTTTTGATACCCTCTGAAATCTTTCCTAGTTCTAAAAGATCTGATCCTCTCTCATAGTTCCAGCACATGGACCAAATCTATTGTGTAGTTGGAATGAATGATAAAGAAATTCTATTGGTTGCTGATACACACTTCAAGGGAAATGCCATATGCTAATAGAACATATATGAGTATAGTGTGTTATTTCAGATACGAAACAATAGAAAAATATAATATTTGATAATAGAGACGTATAGAAATACTTTGAGACTGTATATAAGTTCTCTTTATTCATAAATAAAAAGTGTCCCTTTTTATAAGAAAACACAATCTGCTCTTGTCATTATGTCTTAGTTTCTTAAGGCTTTCTTCCTTTACTATATTTGGTTATTAGAGTGTATTTACTGCTTAACTAGTGCCGGTGTTACAATTATGACATCAAGTCATAAATTGTACTTCTTTAGCTCTTAGCTATTCTTTTCTCTTTTGCACTAGAGCTTTAGGACTTCCTACGAAATTAGCTTTATATCGATCTGACACAGTTTACCCAGCAGTATGATATAATTATCTTAACAACCTTTAAGATATTATTTACAGTACTAACTGTAATAATTATTGGACTGATTACTTAATTGTTTATATATATTTTATACTGACAAGATAATAGCTACTACACTATCCCAATATGAATATGTTCTTATATGTGATAAATCCAACATCCGAGTGTCTGGATCACCACACCAGGTTGTGTACAATGACAGGAGGATCTCTAGTTGCAAGAATGACATGACAAGTTCAGCATTTGTAAACAACCAGATTAAAGTCATAAAGTCTATTGAAATTTTAGGGCAAGTCTACAAGGGATGTAATGACAATGGACGTGATTTCTATATTCAGGCTTTGTTTAAAGAAAATCGCATGAATGCTTATTATGGTTATGTTGGTGAGATTCAGTACATCTTCGTTTATTCATTCACACCCACAAACTCTCCCACAACACTTTACAATCACAATCACCAGCATACCTTTGCTTTTGTCAAATGGTACAAAACAACATCTGACATCCGTAGGCATCGAAATATACCAAAATGACTTCTACTCTTTGAACTTTCAATCTATTCTTCCAGTTCATCGTATCCTTCTGCCAGTTGCAATTGTTGACTACAAGACAACAAGAAATGTCAATAAGAAGATGGCAATTCCTTTGCCGCAAAAAATATATGCTTAATTCTTTTTATTTTTATTTATTATTTATTTTCTATATTTTATTATTTTATTTATATATTCTTTATCTTATTCTATTTTACTTTATTTATTAATATATTTCTCTTTTTTTTTATTTCTATTTAATATCATTTTTGCTTTCAGTCTGGTTATATATCATTCAAGCACAAAAACCGCATGTGTTTGTGAAGCAAAAAAAAATTATTGTTTAATTGCCCATGGGGAGAGCGACGAAATCAGGTGACGAGAGACAACATCATTCTTTTCCCCCAATTGAAGTCTAGGCATTCTTGCTCTCGACTTTAACATCGACTTGTCTGAACAAGTTTGTACTGCTACAAAGTCCACAATCTCCACAAAATGATTCAGCTATATTTATTTCATTAGATCTTTATTTTATCATCAGTGTGTAACCAAAAATAGTTTATCTCATTGCTTCTCCAGCTGGGATGCTTAACCCTAAGCACACATACAGTTTCAACGTTCATGTCTTTCATATCAGACTCACTATGTGACATCACATCTTTCTGCAAGAGATAGAGAAACAATATCTCAGAAAGAAATCCAACTTCATGGCCCATCTCATTGTCAATCAACCTCCAGTTCGTCAGGTACGTATATGTATGATGGGCAAGAATCAAAAAAATGTAAGTGTTGTAAATGAGTATTGACTACTGCTGTAATTGAGAATAAGTCTGAAGGAAATAATATAAGGCCTCAGCTATTCCAGTCAAAGGTGTCTACCGATTACTTTATTATTTAACACACAGGTTTAGCATGCACGATAGTGATTATATTTCATATGATGATATCACCATAATATGGGATACATCAGTGGATTATTATAAGCATAATTATAACTCATAAACACATTTACTTTCGATGTTAATACTTCATTGGGACTACACACATTTATATAATTAATCATACATTAATTATCTCAAGATCACGTTGCTCTGATTAAGGCTCAGATAGGATCGATTACCTGACCCCAGTCATATAATTTTCCCAATCCAAAACAATATAAATAGCAGTAGTAGTTCAGTGTAGGAACCTGGTCAAACTTTGATACAAAATCTTTCTCAATAAACAAAACCTACACAAGTTCTCACGAATCTTCGTTCCTAATTTCAAATCTTGAATTCTTCCTCTTAAAAACTTCTTCAACTTCAACCACCACAACATTTTTTTTCGTGAACTACCATGAACCCCTCTGCTGAGAACTATCCCGCCGCCATCATCCCTGCTCATGATGAGGATGCCATGTCCGTCATGACTGAGGAGGACCTCATCGCCAGTCTGAGTGACAACATCTCCTTTGCCAGCTCCACCCCTGGACAATTTGTGGCTCCCTCTCCCCTTCGTCCCTTGGTAGCGAATGCTGCTACAACAGTCTTGTCTTTGTCAGAGAAACTTAGACTAGAACTTCAACAGCATGTAGAGGCTGTCAGCGCTGCTCACGCTATGAACGATGAGCAAGCAGCTGAATTAGCCCTTAATAAGGTCAGACGCGTCAAAGAAATGATAGATATAGAAATAGCATGCAGTCAGTACCTTTCGCCTTCTGTGAAAGTTGTAGAGAAGAGCAGTCGCACTGGAGGGTTGACTCTTAATAGAAGAGATCTTCCTAAGTTCCAGTTGGCAGACGATGTGATTAGATCCTTCCCGAATGAAGAGGTCTTTCACTCAGTAGACCACTTCCTTCGCACCTTCCAAAAGGTTATTGAGTCGTCCCTTCAGGACATTGAACTAGTTTGGAAGAGATTTTTGCCGCTCTGCTTGCCTCATAGTGACGATGGATGGGTAGAGATGGATTTGAAGAAGTGTGTAGATTGGAACGCGGCCAAGATCTGCTTTACAGCAAGACATGGATCGCGCTTGGTGACATCCCGTTCGGTAAAAGAGGTATTTACCATGGTAATGCTTCCTTCTGAGTCGATTGGAGATTACTCCAAGAAGTTCCTTCAGGCTGTGTATGATGCCGGCCTCCCCAAAAACGATGCTCGTGTTGCCGACCGCTTCCTCGCTTCCTTGACTAGGCAAGTACAGACACTCTTGCGGCTCACCATGACCAGATTGGACTTCAATGGCGAGACCAAAAGAGATTGGACTGTGGAGCAGTTGACGCAGATTGGCAGAGACATCCTTGGCGACGACAATCGCATGTATGCCGAAGCTACCCAGCTCATTCCTGGTGCCAACATGCACACTGAGAGGAGAATGGAAAAGAAGAGAATGGAGGCGTACCCTCGCAAGAAGGTGCACTCCAGCAACAACCAGCAGCACCGAATCAGTAAGCCGGAGCGTTCCTTCTTCTGCTCGCACCATGGTAAGAATACTACACATGAGTCGAGCAAATGCTTCACCCTGGCCAACAACAAGGCCAAAGTAGCTGCCCCCACCAAGCGCAACCCCTGCAGGCGGTGTGGAGAAAACTACTTCCGTGGCCACGTCTGTAAGGACAGTGAGCCAGTCCTGATGGTCTCGCAGGTCCCTGCCAAGGAGAAGTCTGAGCAAGTGCTCAAGGCGATCCAAGACAGTGTCGACTTGGAACTCGAAGACATGTCTTTCGACTGTAAGTACCTACTTGACAAAATTGAGAGAAGGGTTAAAGCCAATGATGCATTTAATCTAACCACTCCTATTATTGTAGAGAACCACAAACTACTTGGAATGATTGACACTGGCAGTGCACGCACTTTCATTAGTTTACAATGTTTGAATGAAAATTTAAATATAAATAAAATAAATTCATCAAATGGGTCCTTCACTTTCTTGTCAAAGAATAGTGGTACTAAGCGATTGGGAAAAACTGATCCTTTAAATTTTAAATATGTGAATGGAATTACGTTTAAGCATGCACCCGAGGTGTTAGAGTTTAATACAGGATTTAATTTTGATATTCTTCTTGGAAGAGATATCTTAACAAAAATGAACATCGGATTGATTAATGTTGCATACGATATCGAAGGAGAATATATTCATTCAGATAACGCTAAAGACTATGCCGCTGTGTATGAGAATCTAAATATCGATAAAGAGAAAAAGTTTGAACCGGATAATTCGCCAGCTGGTACGGAAATACAGCGAGCAGAATTTATTCAGTCAATTCAGGCCTCACTGGATGAAAATAAGAAAATCCCAGTCGAGTCCTCTTGTCCTTTATCAGAATCTCTAATTAGATTACCCACAAAAGAAGGCGCCACAGCTTATAGACGTCAATATCCTATTCCCCATGCTCTACGACCAACACTTGATAAACAAGTAAAAGAATGGCTTGAGACAGGCACGATTGTCAAGTCCAAGACCAATACTTCCTTCAACAGTCCTATGTTGCTTGTGCCTAAAAGAAACAAAGCTGGAGAGATTGTGAGTCACCGAGTTTGTCTAGATGTGCGATTATTGAATCAGATCCTACCTCCCACATTCAACTATCCAATTCCTAAAATCCAAACGATATTCCAGAATTTGAGTGGAAAGAAATTTTTCACCACATTGGATTTATCGAATGCCTACCATCGTTTCAAAGTTGCACCTGAAGATGTTCATAAATTAACATTCACTCATTTAGATGGGCAACAATATAGCTTCATTAAAGGCTGCTTTGGCTTGAAGATGCTTACATCACAATTTCAACATGTCATGGCAACTTTGTTTGATAAAATTGACTGTGTGCAGAATTTTGTTGATGATTGTATTGTGGCTAGCGAAACATTTGAGCAGCATGTTAAGGATGTAAAAATAGTGATTGATAGATTGACATCGGCGAAGTTGATTCTAAACTCTGATAAATGTGTCTGGTTTCAACATTCAGTGCGATTGCTTGGTTTTGTCGTCAATGAGACAGGCACCAAGGTTGATAAGCGAAAGTTGACAAACGTTGATAAATGGCCTATTCCTAAAACTGCGAAACAAATTCAGCAATTTATGGGTTTGATTAATTACTTCAGAGACTATATTCCCATGATCTCGAAGGTGGCTGAACCTATTTCACGATTAAGTCATGCCAACAATGTAGCTGAGCTATGGACAGATGAGCAGACAAGAAGCTTTAAAGCATTAAAGGACATACTGCATCAGGATTTAATTCTTCATTACGCAGATATGTCACGTGAAATGTATGTGGCCACAGATGCTTCCCTTTATGGAGTAGCCTGCCTGCTTTTTCAGCGCGACGATCAAGGGCGTGATAAGTATATTAGTTTTGTGTCAACTTCCCTGAGCCCATCCCAACGGCGATGGAGCACCACCAAAAGAGAATTGTATGCAGTCGTTTTGGCGCTTGATAAATTCCGTCCATTTCTATGGGGCCGACAGTTCACCATTTTTACTGATCATAAAGCACTCACTTATCTTCACACACAAAAAATTGCTAATCCCATGATAATTGGCTGGATTGAGACACTTCTTGACTTTGATTTTAAGGTGGTCCATATTCCTGGTTTGTTGAATAAACTACCAGACTTGTTGAGTCGCTTGTATCCTCCAGAGGATAGTTACAAGCTGGTGGAGGATGATGGATTGAGAAAAATCAGAACAAAACACTTGCAATCTAAAGATAGAGTTATTATTTGTAAGAAAAAGTACAGTAAGGACAAAGTGCTAAATGTACTTGCTACACAACTCATCGAAAATGTATCAGAGACTTCCGACTATATGTCGCCTCCTGAAGAAAAGCGAAATGGCTTGTTAAAAGAAGCACATTCGTTTGGTCACTTTGGTAGTCAAGCTATGGTGAATGATCTTCACTCTCAAGGATTACATTGGACTAATATATATGAAGAAGCAAAGGAGATTATTCGTTCTTGCTCTGAATGTCAGAAGCACAA
>NW_017265165.1:392557-394877 GCF_001638985.1 Phycomyces blakesleeanus NRRL 1555(-) | reverse complement strand
AACTCGACAACAATAGCTAAGGCATTGATAAAAATATTTGGAGATTATGGTTTTCCCAAAGTAATGCAAAGTGACAATGGGTTGGAATTTAGAAATTCTTTAATGGCAAGCCTATCGAAAGAGCTTGGTATTGATCGAAGATATTCAACGGCATATCATCCACAAGGAAATGGTATTGCTGAAGCCAGTGTGAAAGTTGCAGAGAATACTGTACGGAAAATGATGAGAGCGAACAGCAATGACTGGTGTCACTATTTACCAATTGTTCAGCTATGCATAAACAGACATATTCCTCAAAAGACACTGAGTGCACCCTTTTCACTAATGTATGCTCGCAGAGTTAATGTACCTGATGAGTATGGTGATAAAGCAAAATTCTCTCTTCCCAAAAACACGGTAACAATTGATGAATTGGAGAAGCAGATTGAATATATGGATAAAATAATATTCCCTGCCATAAACGAAAGAGTCTTGCGGATCAACGAAGAGTTAAAAAAGAAATACGATCACAAGAACATCTTAATAGACATCCCCAAAGGAACACACGTAATGGTCAGATTACCACATCGTCCAAATATATTGGCACCAATCTATGAAGGTCCTTATACAGTGGTTCGAAGAAATAAAGGAGGATCGTATGAACTAAAGGATGAGCAAGGAGAATTGTTGCACCGAAATTACACACCCTCAGAACTCAAGATGGTTACCATCGATGAATCTACAATTGAGAATGAGCTCTATGAAGTTGAAGACATTCGCGATCATCGTGGTGCTGCTGGTGAAAGAGAATATCTGGTAAAATGGGTTGGTTATGGTGAACGGGCAAACACATGGCAAATGGCTAACGATTTTACCAATCCCACAATAATACAAAAGTATTGGAAGAAGGTCAGAGAAATCGAACGTTTAGAGAATGAGAGAGCCACGGAATTAGTGAATAAGAGTGCAGCCTCATTAAAGAAAACAGTTCAAATTCCAAGACATGATGGTAAAATAAAAAGGAATCGCATTGAAGAGCACAATGGAAGTAAGCTTCCTACCGCACTGAGTAGAGAAGAAAGAATGTCCAAAAGAAGAGCAACAAAAAATTTGATAAAATAAACACGTAATCCACGGAGCTGAGTTTACAGTGCAGATCTCTTGAAGTATAAAAAAAAAATTATGAGCGTAATTGACCCAAATGAAATTGAGCAATTCGACAAATTAATAAATAGTTAAGATGAGATGTTTTGCCGAATCAACAAAAGGTATTGTTGAATCTGGTGGAGGATAATGTTGTAAATGAGTATTGACTACTGCTGTAATTGAGAATAAGTCTGAAGGAAATAATATAAGGCCTCAGCTATTCCAGTCAAAGGTGTCTACCGATTACTTTATTATTTAACACACAGGTTTAGCATGCACGATAGTGATTATATTTCATATGATGATATCACCATAATATGGGATACATCAGTGGATTATTATAAGCATAATTATAACTCATAAACACATTTACTTTCGATGTTAATACTTCATCGGGACTACACACATTTATATAATTAATCATACATTAATTATCTCAAGATCACGTTGCTCTGATTAAGGCTCAGATAGGATCGATTACCTGACCCCAGTCATATAATTTTCCCAATCCAAAACAATATAAATAGCAGTAGTAGTTCAGTGTAGGAACCTGGTCAAACTTTGATACAAAATCTTTCTCAATAAACAAAACCTACACAAGTTCTCACGAATCTTCGTTCCTAATTTCAAATCTTGAATTCTTCCTCTTAAAAACTTCTTCAACTTCAACCACCACAACAATATTAAATTAATTCCTATTTAGTTTATATAATTTTCAGTAAGATATTATATCACTACAAAAAAGGAGCGATTCAGAGAGTGATTTTAAAAGCTATTATAAGCATTCTTTATAATCACTAGTTGAATTGCCAATTTTTTCTTAGTGGATCTATTTCTAATAAAGATCTCAAGCAGTGCGATGAACATGATGTCAGTTTATTAGAGTGTTCAGAATAATTTTTTTTTCTATATGCGCTTTCTTTCTTTCATAACATTTAATTATATAACTAAAAGTTAATTCTATGATATATATTCCATATCAAAACCTTTATATAAAGTATAGATTCCTTTTATTCTTATATGTTTTATTAAAACATTCTTGTTATTATATTTGCTTATTATCTAATATAAAAACCCGATACTCTCAATATTATATATTACTATGCCCAGTTGTGAAAACTTTTAGTTCTCTTGTAATACATTTATATATATAATTTAAGACTAGATATCTGCTCTTATCGACTATAGCAATTCG
>NW_017265165.1:360172-366374 GCF_001638985.1 Phycomyces blakesleeanus NRRL 1555(-) | reverse complement strand
GTTATTTATCTGGGTGTTCCTTTTGCCATAAGGGTATTTCTTCCAAGTCCATTGCCACTCATAGACGTTCTGGTACACTCGCTACAATGGCAACCCTAAACTCTGTTGGTGCTTGTCGTTCTGGTTTTTCTCTGCTGCTCAGTTCACGATTGTATAAGACCTTTGTCCGCCCAAAGTTTGAATATGGTTTGGCGATCTCCACTCTACTGAAACAAGATATCAAAGTGCTGGAGTCCATTCAAGATAAGTGTCTTCGCATGATTGTTGGGGGGCATGCCACGTCCTCTACAATTGTGTTAAAGCACATCTGCAATCTGCCAAGTATGAAGTTTCGTGCCGATGCTCTTATGGCCAAGTTCTGTATAAGATCACGCTTTTTGCCAGCCCAGTGCCTTCTGTCTCTTTTGCACCGTCATCATACCGTCTATTCTTCACTTGTCTCCTTGGGAAAAACCCATCTTCTGTCCAATCTCCCTCCAACACTCAAACTTCGAAGCCCTAGTGCTGTAAAAAATCATTTTGAAAGCATTAGAGAAGCTGGATTTGCAACCTTTCTCCAGTCCAATACGCAAGTTCTCATTCAAGCATGCCGCCCAGTTCTTGGAGTTGATCCAATCTTGTTTTTGCCAGCCTCACGTGTGGAACGTAGCCGTTTGATTCGTTGGAGAATGGGGTGGTTACCAGGCAAACCAAAGGAATGTCCTTGTGGATCAGATCACACCTCACGCCGCCATTTGTTGGATTGCCCACTTGTTCCTATGGCACTATTTGAACAGTTGCCTCAACCTGACCAAGATCAGATACACAGAATTGATTTTGCCATCACATCCTTGCCTTTGTCATCTCAAGAACCGCGACCTGCTTACTGGATACCACTGCTGACTATTCTCTGGCACATAGATGTTATATGTAATCCTGATGGTGACTATTCACATGAGACTGAACATGGTGCTCTTTGGATATAATTTAGACTTTTTCTTTTCTTTCATAGCTCTTCACTTTCCATTGTTCTTTACTCCCTTTATCTCTCTTCTTTCTCTTTTGTTCTTTGCTGTCTGAAAAGTTCTTTGTTCTGCAATTCTGTCTCCTCCCTTTCACTGTTACAACTATTTTCACAGCTGCAAAGTGGAGAGCAGATTCAGCCATTGAAGCTAGTATGATTTGATCTTCTCTTTCCCCTCTCTTTTTTTTGTCTTTTGTGATCCCTTAGGACTTTTTTATATCTTCTTTTTGTACTTTGGAGGCTATATGATCTATAGATCGCCAGCAATATCTCCTTTAATAAAATATAATCTTTAACCTGAGCTACATCCCCACTGCTCTTTCGCTTAAGCATTTTATTTGCCTGGTTCCCAAATTTTATTTTTGACGAATCCACATATAAAGTGTATCCATCCATCAACATCTTTACGCAAAACGATCCATCCATCACGAAAAACGTACCTCCCATTGCCAAAAGTAGTGCAGTCCTTGTCCTTGGTATCCCAGCTGTCAGTAAAAAAATTTCAGCTCAATCAGACAACATCACGCCATCTGCATTCTCAATCCCAATGGCCAATTTGCAAATCGGCAACATGCAGGGATTGCCAACTGAGCTTACCTCATTCCTGACAACATTGCAGGCAAAAATCATGAATGTGCAAAACAGAACCGACCAGTTGGAGCGACTTGCAGCAGAGAATGCAAGACTAACTACTGAATTAGACCATGCTAGAACAACAATTGCTAATCTGCAGAAGCAATTAGGATCTCAGAGTGCACCTGAAAAAAACTTTTCAGAAATTTCACTTTCGAACCCAGCCGGAGCAGTAGGTGCTCCTGACAAAAACAAAGAACCAGGTCTGGAAGCCTCCACTTGGGCTACTAAAGCCAGTGTTTCTCTTTCTGTAACTGCCCCAAAAATGTCTACTGTTCCCTCTGCTCGCCGTATTGCAGCTTCTGTTCGTATGTTTGCTCTTCCCTCTGGTCCTTCAGGTTATGAATATGTCTATATTCCAAGATCAAGACGCCTTAAGCACAAAGAAGTCCGTTCCTCTCTCCGCACTCTTGGTGTGGATTCTTCTCGACTTTTGGACATTAACTTCCCAGCCAGAGGTGTCATTGGCATCCTTGTTCATGTCCAGTATGCTGATACATTTAAGGCCAAACTGACAACTGCTTCTGTTGAGATTTTGGACGCATTTGATCCACTTGATCCTGATAATGTTGCTGATCCCAAGTATGCATCTCTGTCCACTCATGAACTTGCCAACACTGCTGCCATGCTTCACCATGATAGATGTCTCCAAGCCCTACAGTTCTTGCGCCCACACATTGCTATCCCAGTTGGTCACTTCTTTTGTGAGGAAGGGTGGATCAGTGAAGATGAAATACCAACACGTACTACTCTTACCAATGCTACTGGCGGGTCTTTGTTCAAACGTCAGCGCAGCTCATCAGTCACTATGTCTGAATGAGTAATCTCAATATCGGATTATGGAATGCCAATGGCCTGCAACCCAGAGCCATTCAAGATACCCTTCAACACTGTCAGTCCTTACATATGCTCTTCATTACAGAAACATGGCTTCTCTCTCCCTCACATCTTCCCACATCATGGTCACAAATTCACTTGTATGGGTCTCCTGTAGCTGGCACCTATAGGGGCTCTATGGGTGTTTCTGTTCTCATATCACCTCACTGTCCTTATGCCGTCACTCAAATACCTATGCCCTCCAAATATGCTCTGGCTGTCAAAATTGGCTCACTCAGAATTGTATGCTTATATCTTCCACCAAATATGCCCACTCATGATGTCCTACATGTACTCTCTTCCATTCCTTTAACACATGATACCATTCTTTGTGGTGACTTCAATGCAAGACTTGGCTCTGTTACTGGTGACTATGCATCAAATTGTCGTGGACTGGCACTATGTTCTTGGATAGAAGAGAGATCTCTATCAGTTGTAAATGCAGATCTTGCACCTTGCATACCAACATATATTTCTTTCCGCAACAACTATGAAATCAGCAGTATTATTGACCTCTTTATAACTAATATGCCACTCATCAATCCTTCTCTTCATATTGCTACTGACTTGTCTCTTGGATCAGATCATCGCCTTTTATCACTTTCCTTTACCTATGATCTACAGCACTCTACCAATATGCCACCACCATTACGCAAGACATGGAACCTCTCACGCCTCAATGAACCTGATGTCCATGCTCTTTATGCTCATACCTTCAATCAAAACTCGACCTCCCTCCTTTCCACCTTGCAAGACATTGTACAGAATCCACCACTCACTAGACCCAACATTGATGCTATCACTGATGAGTTCAATTTACTCATTTATGACTCATTAAATAGCTCAATTGGACATCGACCCTCTCGCCCAAATCATTGGAAATCCTTCTGGAATGTAGCTTTGCAAACAGCAGCAGATCGTCGTAACCAATGTTACAAAAAATGGCGCCTGGCAATAGGTATTGACAAAGTTGTTTGGTGGACTAAACACAAGCATGCACAGGCCGAATTCCGATCTCAGGTTCAGCAAGCAAAACGTCAGTCTTGGCATGTCTTTTGTCAGTCTATGGAACGTGACTTCAGCAAAGCAACATCAAAGATAAAGCAGTTAAAACGCCGTAGACAGCCGCAACATACTTTCCAGCACGATGATGGACCAGCCGTAGCAGCAGCAACAATGTGTGACTATTTGGCAACAGTATATAGTGGACATATACTTCCAGCAACCCGACCACCAGCACCAATGACCACTTGTAACAGTGTGCCTTTTGCCTCTGATGACTCTCCCTTTACCTCACCAATTGTAGAGGAATTCATGCAATTTATGCCTAACCGCAAGGCACCAGGACCAGACCATATCAGAGCTGAAATGCTAAAACCTATAAAAACACATGTCTCACCCATTCTTACTTTATTATTTACAGTTTGCTGGCAATGGTCATATGTTCCAAGTTTGTGGCGCCAAGCCCAGGTCTTCCCAATCTTCAAGAAGGGTAGTCCAACTGACCCGGCAAACTACCGACCAATCTCCTTGACCTCTGTACTGCGTAAGCTTTTTGAGATGTGTATAGCCCCCCAGTTGCACAAGTACTCTCCTCCTTTGGATGTGGCTCAAGGTGGTTTTCGTCCTCGCCGTGGTGCTTTGGATCAAGCTCTCTGTCTCCATGATCTGATGAAAGCCTATTATCACCGTCATAAGCACTACCCTGTTGTTGCATTTCTGGATATCAAGGCTGCCTATGATACAGTGGATCGACGAATCATCTGGCATGCTTTACAAAAACGTTGCACTCCACCGGCACTTTTGGGTCTCTTGGTTAACATGTTTGACAATGTCTCTATCTGTGTCCTTTTGGGTAACTTTTCTTCACACTCGTTCTCACCTGCCACTGGGGTTCTCCAAGGTTCTGTCCTCAGTCCACATCTGTATTCAATATATATCAACTCCCTGCCCCCATTGCTCCGCACAGTTGCTCACTCACAAACTACAACCCATGTTCCATCACCCTCTCCTACCTCATTGGATGCATATAATGCTCTTCTTGCTCCTTCAGGTGTAGATGGCTTTGGACATATTCATTTCTCAACACCCATCAATTCTCTGCTCTTTGCCGACGATGTAGCTATTTTTGGTTCTCTTTCAGACGTTCAGGCCATGCTAGACCTTGCTGCAGACCACTCTTTTACTCTTGGATATCGATGGAGCCCCACCAAATGTGAAGTTATATATCCCAAAACACGTGCAAGCTCGCCAGTTTCTCTTCTTTTATATGGTCAAGTTCTCCCTGCCACTGACCTGTTTATTTATCTGGGTGTTCCTTTTGCCAATAAGGGTATTTCTTCCAAGTCCATTGCCACTCATAGACGTTCTGGTACACTTGCTACAATGGCAACCCTAAACTCTGTTGGTGCTTGTCGTTCTGGTTTTTCTCTGCTGCTCAGTTCACGATTGTATAAGACCTTTGTCCGCCCAAAGTTTGAATATGGTTTGGCAATCTCCACTCTACTGAAGCAAGATATCAAAGTGCTGGAGTCCATTCAAGATAAGTGTCTTCGCATGATTGTTGGGGGGCATGCCACGTCCTCTACAATTGTGTTAAAGCACATCTGCAATCTGCCAAGTATGAAGTTTCGTGCCGATGCTCTTATGGCCAAGTTCTGTATAAGATCACGCTTTTTGCCAGCCCAGTGCCTTCTGTCTCTTTTGCACCGTCATCATACCGTCTATTCTTCACTTGTCTCCTTGGGAAAAACCCATCTTCTGTCCAATCTCCCTCCAACACTCAAACTTCGAAGCCCTAGTGCTGTAAAAAATCATTTTGAAAGCATTAGAGAAGCTGGATTTGCAACCTTTCTCCAGTCTAATACGCAAGTTCTCATTCAAGCATGCCGCCCAGTTCTTGGAGTTGATCCAATCTTGTTTTTGCCAGCCTCACGTGTGGAACGTAGCCGTTTGATTCGTTGGAGAATGGGGTGGTTACCAGGCAAACCAAAGGAATGTCCTTGTGGATCAGATCACACCTCACGCCGCCATTTGTTGGATTGCCCACTTGTTCCTATGGCACTATTTGAACAGTTGCCTCAACCTGACCAAGATCAGATACACAGAATTGATTTTGCCATCACATCCTTGCCTTTGTCATCTCAAGAACCGCGACCTGCTTACTGGATACCACTGCTGACTATTCTCTGGCACATAGATGTTATATGTAATCCTGATGGTGACTATTCACATGAGACTGAACATGGTGCTCTTTGGATATAATTTAGACTTTTTCTTTTCTTTCATAGCTCTTCACTTTTCATTGTTCTTTACTCCCTTTATCTCTCTTCTTTCTCTTTTGTCCTTTGCTGTCTGAAAAGTTCTTTGTTCTGCAATTCTGTCTCCTCCCTTTCACTGTTACAACTATTTTCACAGCTGCAAAGTGGAGAGCAGATTCAGCCATTGAAGCTAGTATGATTTGATCTTCTCTTTCCCCTCTCTTTTTTTTGTCTTTTGTGATCCCTTGGGACTTTTTTATATCTTCTTTTTGTACTTTGGAGGCTATATGATCTATAGATCGCCAGCATTATCTCCTTTAATAAAATATAATCTTTAACCTGAGCCAAGAAGGCGGGAATGTCACCCGATCTCGCCTTATTTCTGGGGAACATGCAGGCCCAATTCATGTCACTACAACAACGTACCAAT
>NW_017265165.1:353741-357305 GCF_001638985.1 Phycomyces blakesleeanus NRRL 1555(-) | reverse complement strand
CTTCAGTGGTAGAGGGATGCATGCAATTTATGCCTAACCGCAAGGCACCAGGCCCAGATCACATCAGAGCAGAAATGTTGAAAGTAATTCGACCACAAATTGCTCCACTACTCTCACTCTTGTTCACCATCTGTTGGCAATGGTCATATGTACCTGTTATTTGGCGTCAGGCTCAAGTTTTTCCCATTTACAAAAAGGGAGATCCATCAATTGCTGCTAACTATCGACCTATTTCACTAACTTCTGTTGTGCGGAAACTGATGGAAATGTGTATTTCTCCAGTGCTTCACAAGTTTTCCCCTCCTCTGGATGTTGCTCAGGGTGGTTTCCGTCCTAGACGTGGTGCCATGGACCAAGCTCTCTGTCTGCATGACCTCATGAAAGCACACTTCCACCGCCATCACCATTATCCTGTTGTTGCATTCTTAGACATAAAGGCAGCTTATGATACAGTAGACCGACGAGTCATTTGGGATGCTCTTGCTAGACGTCACACACCACCAGCTTTACTTGGACTTCTTGTCAATATGTTTGATAATGTCTCTATATCTGTTCTTCTTGGCAACTTCTCTTCTCATTCTTTTTCTCCCACCACAGGTGTCCTTCAAGGTTCCGTTCTCAGTCCACATTTGTATTCAATCTATATCAACTCCCTGCCACCAATACTCCGCACAGTTGCATCACCACTCACCTCAACACATATTCCATCAACCTCTCCTTCCTCATTGGATGCTTACAATTCTCTTCTTGCCCCATCAGATGCAAATGACTTTCAACACATTCACTTGCCTACTGCCATTAACAGTCTTCTTTTTGCTGATGATGTTGCCATCTTTGGCTCTGCCACTGATGTTCAGAGTATGCTTGATCTTGCTGCCCAACACTCCTTCCAGCTTGGCTACCGTTGGAGTCCTTCAAAATGTGCTGTACTCTATCCTCCTTCACGATCTTTACCACGTTCTACTATCTCTCTGTATGGCGAGTTGCTTCCTGCAGTAAATGAGTTTATATACTTGGGTATACCTTTCTGTAACAAAGGCATCTTTGGACCGTCTGTTGTCACTCATCGTCGTTCTGGAGCATTGGCTGCTATGGCAACTCTTACTGCTGTTGGTGCATGTAGATCTGGTTTCAGTTTGCTCTTAAGTTCACGTCTGTTCAAAACCTTTATACGACCAAAATTCGAGTATGGTCTTGCAATCACATGTCTTTTGCAAAAAGATGTTTTACTTCTAGAGAAAATTCAAGATAAATGCTTGCGAATGATTGTTGGTGGCCATGCAACTTCATCTACTGCAGTCTTGAAACATATCTGCAACCTGCCCAGTATGGCTTTTCGCGTTGACATTCTCAAAACAAAATTTTGTCTTCGGGCACACACTCTTCCTTCTGGTTGTCTTCTCTCTCTGCTCCATTCTCATCATCTCCAAGCATCAACACTATCCACTCTTCACACAAACCCTCTTTTTGCCAGCATTCCCCCTGATCTTAATTGCTCCAGCCGCATAAAACTATCCAAGCACTTTGAGTCTTTTAGACAAGAAAAGTTTGCTCACTTTCATCTCACCAACACTAAGATTCTCATCCAAGCTTGCCGCCCTCTTCTTGAAGTTGATCCTGTATTGTTTCTTTCTGCTACACACATAGAACGTGGCCGTCTAGTACGTTGGAGAATGGGCTGGTTGCCTGGTAAGCCAAAGGAGTGTGCATGTGGCTTTGATCATACTTCAAGACGCCATCTCCAATTCTGCATCACAATCCCATCTCAGCTGTTCTCTCAACTTCCAGCACCACCCACAGATGAAGACAACATCATTGACTTTGCTATATCAGCACTACCAATCTCGTCTACACATCCAAGCCCTCTATATTGGAAAGCTCTTCTTACAATACTATGGCATATTGACATGCTATGCAATCCTAATGGCAACTACACACATGAAACCGATCATGGTTCTCTCTGGCACTAGCTCTAATAATTTAATATCTGTTTTCTTTTACTTCTTTTCTTCTTATTTTTGTCTTCTCATTCATGAAAGGTTTCTAGATCTGCAATTCTGTCTCCTCCCTTTCACTGTTACAACTTTTTACACAGCTGCAAAGTGGAGAGCAGGTTCAGTCTTTTAGCTTAGTATTGTTTATTTCTCTTCTTCTATTCATTTTTTTGTCTTTTGTGATCCTTTTGGACTTTTTTTTTTCTTTTTCTTTTGTACTTGGGAGGCTATATGATCTATAGATCGCCAGCGATATCTCCTTAATAAAAATAATCTTTAACCTGAGCCAAGAAGGCACTGCTCTTTCGCTTAAGCATTGTATTTACCTGGTTCTACAATTTTATTTTTGACGAATCCACATATAAAGTGTATCCATCCATCAACATCTTTACGCAAAACGATCCATCCATCACGAAAAACGTACCTCCCATTGCCAAAAGTAGTGCAGTCCTTGTCCTTGGTATCCCAGCTGTCAGCAAAAAAAATTTCAGCTCAATCAGACAACATCACGCCATCTGCATTCTCAATCCCAATGGCCAATTTGCAAATCGGCAACATTCAGGGATTGCCAACCGAGCTTACCTCATTCCTGACAACATTGCAGGCACAAATCATGAATGTGCAAAACAGAACCGACCAGTTGGAGCGACTTGCAGCAGAGAATGCAAGACTAACTACTGAATTAGAGCATGCTAGAACAACAATTGCTAATCTGCAGAAGCAATTAGGATCTCAGAGTGCACCTGAAAAAAACTTTTCAGAAATTTCACTTTCGAACCCAGCCGGCGCAGTAGGTGCTCCTGACAAAAACAAAGAACCAGGTCTGGAAGCCTCCACTTGGGCTAGTAAAGCCAGTGTTTCTCTTCCTGTAACTGCCCCAAAAATGTCTACTGTTCCCTCTGCTCGCCGTATTGCAGCTTCTGTTCGTATGTTTGCTCTTCCCTCTGGTCCTTCAGGTTATGAATATGTTTATATTCCAAGATCAAGACGCCTTAAGCACAAAGAAGTCCGTTCCTCTCTCCGCACTCTTGGTGTGGATTCTTCTCGACTTTTGGACATTAACTTCCCAGCCAGAGGTGTCATTGGCATCCTTGTTCATGTCCAGTATGCTGATACATTTAAGGCCAAACTGACAACTGCTTCTGTTGAGATTTTGGACGCATTTGATCCACTTGATCCTGATAATGTTGCTGATCCCAAGTATGCATCTCTGTCCACTCATGAACTTGCCAACACTGCTGCCATGCTTCACCATGATAGATGTCTCCAAGCCCTACAGTTCTTGCGCCCACACGTTGCTATCCCAGTTGGTCACTTCTTTTGTGAGGAAGGGTGGATCAGTGAAGATGAAATACCAACACGTACTACTCTTACCAATGCTACTGGCGGGTCTTTGTTCAAACGTCAGCGCAGCTCATCAGTCACTATGTCTGAATGAGTAATCTCAATATCGGATTATGGAATGCCAATGGCCTGCAACCCAGAGCCATTCAAGATACCCTTCAACACTGTCAGTCCTTACATATGCTCTTCATTACAGAAACATGGCTTCTCTCTCCCTCACATCTTC